>NC_058130.1:342116605-342146153 GCF_016433145.1 Gracilinanus agilis | reverse complement strand
AAGAAAGAAAGAAAGAAAGAAAGAAAGAAAGAAAGAAAGAAAGAAAGAAAGAAAGAAAGAAAGAAAGAAAGAAAGAAAAAGAGAAAGAGAAAGAGGAAGGGAGGAAGGAAGGAAGAGCCACAACAAAATTTCAAGGCTACTCCTCTACCCTAGTGGGCTTCTTTCTTTGTATTCTTAGCACTTAGTTGAGTGTCTGGCAAACAGCGGATATTTATTTAATAAATGTTTGTTCATTGACTCAGTTTCCTATTCAGTTAAAGGGGACATTTTATTTTATTGCAGAAATGAAACTTTCATTTTTCATCTCTTAGTTTATTTTGCAAATTCACGGTATTATAGTTTGATATGTGTAGTGTGAAAGCATATGAAAACCTTGTTTTTAGTTCTGCTTAAAATACTGGGAAATAATATTTTCTCCAACCTAAAACACTTTCCGAACTTTTTTCCCCTTTGAAAAGTAAGTAGAAAGAAACAAAGCCAAGGCCCTTCTTTGAGTGGATTAAAGATGATTACAAAACTTATTTATCCTCTTGTTGTTGATCAGCTAGGTGGCACAGTGGATAGAGAGCTGAATCAGAAGTCAGGAAGACTCATCTTCCTATTAAATTTGTCCTCAGACAAGTATTTGCAGTGTGACTTTGGGCAAGGCACTTATCCTTCTTTGTCTCAGTTTCCTTATGCAAACTTCTTAATTTGCGAAGAAAACCCCAAATCTCGTTGTGAAAAGATAGATACAATTTAAAAGACTGAACAACAACAAAGTATAAAGTAGAGGAAATGATTCAATCTGTGTCAGGTACTGTGTTAAATTCTTTCCAATTCTCTAATCCTTACAACAACCCTGGGAAGTAGATGCTATTATTATTCTCATTTTACAGATGAGGAAATTGAGGCAAACAGAGGTGAAGTGGATTGCCCAGGGTCCCCCAGCTAGTGTCTGAGTACAGATTTGAATGCGGGTCTTCCTGACTCACAAGGCCACATGGCTAGAATTTGTCTGAGGACAGATTTGAACTTAGGAAGAGGAGTCTTCCTGACCTCAGACATAGCATTCTATCTCCTGTGCCACCTAGATGATTAAAACAAGAGGAGAATATACAACAGACTGAACTCTAGTTTAGTGCTCTACAGTGTTCATGGTCCTTCCCAAATTAATTATTTTATTTGGTCCTCACAAGAACTCTGCTAGGGTGGTAGCTAAGTGAATTGCCCAAAATTACATTGCTGATAAGGGACAGAGACAGGGCTCAGACCTTGATCTTTAGGACCGTTAGTTCCAAGCCTCTTTCCAACATCATTTTTATTAGTCATCAATATTTTGGGGTGAATTATTTTGTCATATAAAGTAGAACAATGAATGATGATACAAACAATGTTACATCCTTTCTTTCAAATTTATTCAATCTTTATTGGAGGATTATGTGGTCTGGTAGAATTAATACTATGGAAGACCTTACGCAAGTCACTTAGGTTCTTCATACCTTGGTTTATTCATCAGTAAAATGATAATATTCATCTGTGATCTCTATTTTCTTAGATAGCAACTGAAGAGGGAAAGAAGGATAATTTTATACTAAGGGTAGTCTGGGTGAGGCTAAAGGAAGAAAGGTAGAAATATGGTGGTTCTAGGCATTGATGGAGCATCATGAGGGCACTCAGCAGCAAGGAGGGTCAGCCCTCTGAGAAGGGAAAGGTCCCAAAGAAGGAGCGACAGAAGATTATCATCCTTTATAATTTCACCTTGAGCTAACTAACCCTTCTGCTAACCTTTCTCCTCCTTCAATGAAAACTCTTTCCTCAATATACTCCTACCTCCCACTCACATATTATTGTGTATTACCAAGAACTCAGAATCCAAGAAGAGCACACAGTACAAAAAAGCTTCCATTTGTACAAGGACATCCCATTTAGCTTCTACTCAGCTCCCACTAGCTCAAAGTTCAGAATATTAAGCCATTTTCTGTTGTTTTCCTTATAATTTAAGTACAAAAGTGCCATAAAGAGTCACGACAGCACTCTTGCTTCTGCTACACACTATAAATATGTTATTTATGGCAAAAATAGACATTCTGTGTCACACTCAAATTGAGACCTATTTGAAGAAAGGGAAAAAAATATCCCATAGTGCTGAGTCATGGGAAAAAATAGCTCTCATATATTATTACATTAGCAAATATGACTGCAGAAAATAGCTTCTGTTTGGAAGTGTAAGTTAAATGTTAATGAGGTTTTGGATTTATATCAAGTCACTTCTCACTTCACATGTTAGTTTCTTAGAACCTACTTTGGGAACAATCTGAACAGTCTTTCCACTTTCAGACAAGGTCGAATCAATCTCAGATGGGAACTTTAAAAATCTTAAAAGAGGTAACTATATGAAAAAGGTAATGGTAAATATAAAATCTTTGAAATTCTTTAAATTTAAAATATAGATTTTATTTTTAAAATTTTATTTAATTTAAAATTCATTCTTTAAAAAAAACCAGCTTGATAACAACAGCACTGAATTTCTGAGGAAACACCTATAGTCAGCCTGAGATTTGAGAAAACATTATGACCATCAAAAACATTAACATATTCAAGTGTCTCCCCCTAGTCAGATGATTATTTCCCAAAACACCACTGGAAAAAAATAGTTAAGAATCTCGAAATAAACAAAAATAGCCTTGAAGAAACCAAATGGGATGCCATCAAGCCCATGCACTCAGAGCTGTAATTAGAAGTTTTTGTGACTGAAACAAGTGCCATAAACTATGCCCAGGGCAAGCAGCATGATTTAGGACTTTAGTTAAGAAATTGATTGGGGCAATAGCACTGAACACTTACCCACTGGGAGGAGAAAGAGACTTTGAGTCTCTTGTATGAAACTGAATCCTAGGATTATCAAATTCAAAGGGACCTTAAAGTCATCAAATCCAGCCCTTTAATTTTGCACGTGAGGAAATGACAGTTCAGAGGATAAATGACTTGCCTAGGTCAGATAGCAAATAAGTATATGAGATGAGATTCACATCCAGGTGTCCATGACTCCTAGGCTGGCACACCATCTACTACATCATGTTCCTTCTCTATTAGGAAACTACAAAGTGGAAAGAGAGAAAGGAGAGAAGTTTATTCCAGTCTTCCATCTGGTAGTTTCTAATCTTAAATACTTTAAATAGATCTATGATCTCATAAATGTAGAAGTTTCCTCTGACAATTTAGATTGTAGCCCATCAATACAAGCCTATGTAAGTGTCCTAATGCATGTTCAACATGAAAGTTTATCCACATTGGTGTTGACCTTCCTCACTCCCTTCTGACCTTGCTGGTCAGGCACTTGACACTCTTCAATCTCACTGCAAGACTAGCCTACCTTCTCTTCCTGTCATACAATTTCTTGATGATTTTCCCTAATGAACTGTTAGCTTTCTAGTTTAACTAATTCTTCTTGCTAAGTACAAAACAATCACAGAGGTGGTCAGGAACATTTAACTTTACCCACCTGAGGAAAAGCATCAGAGCTCAAAGGAAAATCCATCAGGCTCTTATTTATGACCTATAAGGCAGTGCTATAATAAAAGATTACTGGAATTGCACTCAGGCTGGTTGCTGTTATTCAGACTGACTCTTTGTGACCCTTTTTTGGTGTTTTCTTGGCAAAGATACTGGAGTAGTTTGTCATTTTCTTCTCCAGCTCATTTTACCAATGAGTAAACTGAGGTAAACAGGATAAAAGTACTTGATCAGGGTCACTTGGCTAGTAGGTGTCTGAGGTTAGTTTGGAACTCATGAAGAGGAGTTATCCTGACTCCAGGTTCAGCACTCTATCCACTGCCACATACTCAGGATAGACCTAGGTTCAAATCCTCAAAATCTCTCACAGCTTCTAGTTGCATGACTTTAGACAAGTCATTTTAAGTTCTTTGAAGCTTTGTTTCTTTATCTGTAAAATGGATATAATAGCATTTTTCAAAACTCTTACCTTCCACTTTGGAGTCAATACCCTGTATTTTTTCTAAGGCAGAAGAGCAGTAAGGGCTAGGCAATGAGGGTAAAGTTACTTCCTCAAGGTCACAGAGCTAAGAAGCATCTGAGTTTTGAACCCAGGATCTTCTGTCTTTAGGTCTGATTCTCAATCCACTGAGCCATCTAGCTGGTCCCTATAATAACACTTCTAAAAACTATTATACAAGGTTAGAGAAAGGCAAGCACTTTGCCAACCTTAAAATGTTGAATATATGTGAACTATTTAAATTCATTTATGATTATTTTAGACACAATTCTGATAAGCTTAGCTATTTAGTTACCCAGATCAATGCAAATGAGAAGAGTATCTGGGGACACTGATTAGAAGTAAGTATTCTCACAGTAGCAAAATGTGTGAATGACAGACTAATAGAAAGGGAAAAATTAGAACTATAAACACTACACACAAAACTGTCAAAAGCTTACACTATCCCCAATCCGTGAGAGGCCAAAAAATAAGTATAATCTTCAAAAGAATATTTGCATACTATAAATGACCATATGAAAACACAGTTCAAAGCACTAAAATGAAGAGAAAATAAAAATGAAGATGATTGATGTAATCATCTCATTCCATGCAAGCTGGCAAACATGGAAGCAATTATTGAGGATTTCTGGGAAGGAAGGCCAACTGTTCGATAAAGAAACTATGAAATAGTCTTTTTTCATTTCAGTCTGGATACAGGCAAGAAGAGTGACTAAACTACCCTTATCCTTCACTATAGCAACCCCACTACTGGGCTGGGTAAAGTCAAAGACAAAAAGTTCTACTAAATAAACCAGAAAATGTTTATAGCAGCTATATCTGGCAACAAAGAATTGGAACAGAGTGGGTGCCCATCACTTGGGGAACTGCTAAAATATTCACAATATACAAACATAATGGAATATTTTATGCAATAAGTAAACTAGAAAAAACAATAACAAAATTCATTTGGAAAAATGAAAGGTCAAAAATATCAAAAGAAATAATGAAAAAATGTTTAGGAAGTCTAGCAGTACCAAATTTTAAACTCTAATATAAAGCAGTAATCATCAAAACTCTGGTACTTAGAAATAGAAAAGCAGATGAACAGAATAGATATACAACAAGCAGTCATAAAAAATTATAGCAACCTTGTACTTGACAAAGAGAAAGCTCCAGGTTTGGGGGAATAAGAATTCACTATTTGGTAAAAATTGTTGGGAAAACAGGAAAGCACTTTGGCAAAAAACTGGATATAGACCAACATTTAACAGCATTTACTAAGCTAAGATCAAAATGTATAGAAGAACAAGGAACATATTAATTATCACATTTATGGATAGGAAAAGAATTTATGAACAAATATGAGATGGAAAGCCTTGTGAAATATAAAATTGATAACTAGATATAATAAATTGAAATGGTTTTGCACAAATAAAACAAATGTAGCCAAAATTAGAAGGAAAGCAATAAATTGGGGAAAAATTTAAAGATATTTTCTCAGATAGAGGTCTCATATCTAAAATATATTTAGAACTTTGTCAAATATATAAGAATGTGAGCCATTCCTGCATTGATAAATGGCCAAAGTATACAAATAGACAGTGTTCGGATGAAGAAAATAAAGTTTCATCTATGAAAAAATATTTTTTTCATATATATGTATGAAAAATGCCCTAAATCATTACTGATTGATAAGAGAAATGCAAATCAAAAACAGTTCTGAGATATCATCTCATATCTATCAGATTGGCTAAATGATAAAAGGGCAAAATGGCAAATGTTGGAGGGAATGTGGAAACCTGGAGACACTAATATATTACTGATGGAACTGTGCACTGATCCAACTATTTTGGAGAACAATCTGGAATAATACTCAAAAAGTTATAAAAATGTGTATACCTTTTGACCCCAAAATACTACTATTAGGTTTATTTCCTAAGATGATCAAGGATAAACAAAAATAAATTATATATGCTAAAATATTAAAGCAGATCTTTTTGTAGTAACAAAGAACTGCAAACTGAAGGGATGTCCATCATTTGGGGAATAGAATGGCTGAACGAGTTGAGGTATATAATTGTGAAGGAATATTATTGTGCCATAAGAAATGACAAACAAGATGATCACAAAAAAAACTGGAAAGACTTATATGAAGTGATGCAGAGTTAAATGAACAGAACATTGTACACAGTAATGACAATAATGTATGATCAGTTGTGAATGATAACTATTATTAACAAGGCAAGGATGCAATATAACTCCAAAGGACTCATGACAGAAAAGGTGATCCATCACCACAGAAGGAACAAAGAGAGTTTGATTGCAGATTGAAACATATCATTCTTTGCTTTATTTCCTCCATGAATTTTTCTCTGCTGTAAGCACTATGTGTCTTGTTTCACAACTTGATGAACAAGGATAAGTGTTTTATATGATAATATATGTACCACCTATACCATAGAAATAGATAGGAGAGGGGAGAAGGGGGGAAAATTAGGTAAATTTTTGGATAAGCTAATGTGAGAATTTGTTTCTCTTGGATAAATATATTTATTATAATGTATTACATACTTATAACAAATTATATATATTACATTAATGTTATATTGATGTTATATTTTTATGCTATAAATTTTAAAAGTAAATGATAACCCAAAAATAATGGATATGAAGAATTCAAATGTAGTGTAGAGTAAGCAGAACCAAGAGATTACTATGACAATAACTACAATGATGTAAGTGAGAAGATCCTTACAAGGAAGTTGAACTTCGAGTAATGGGCAAACCAGTGAAGATTCCAAAGATGAGATAATAAGGCAGAGTTCTTTCCTCACAACAGAGAAATAAGGCGTTACTAGAACAGAGTATTGTACAATTAACATATTATCAGATCAGTTTCTGTATAGGATGATATTGAAAATGTGTTTCAAGGGCATTTGTTATAAGATAATTTTCATTTTAAAGCATGGAAGTGTTGCATAAGTACTTCAGAAGTTCCTGAGAGTCTCATTATTTTCAAAAAAGGATTCTAAACTTCCTTATTTTGTTATACTTCTAAATAATTTGGAAAAGACCTCAGGAAATCTAGACATCGCTGTCCTGAAAGCAACCAGGAAATTATCTTTCCTCTGGGAAGTTGTATTGTGTCTTAATGAAACAAAGGAAAGTACTTGCTCTGCAACCTGTTTCTAGCAATGATGCACAACTCAGCCTCCTTGCCCTGATGATTTTCTTAATTCAGTACTACTATTATTTGTCTTCCAATTCAATACTACCCACAATTGTCTTTTTTTATCTTTTCAGTGTGAGAAATTATAAAATGAGTCTTCTTATGCTGGCATACATAAACTTCCAAGCATCAGATGAGATAATATTTGCAAAAGGGCTCAGCACAGTGCCTGGTACAAGGAAAGCACCACAGAAATGCTTATTCTCTTTCCCTCTGTCCCTTCCCAAATGGTGCATGGGTCAATTTTAAGGGATCTGAGAGATACATTTTTTTAAAAAATTTTAATAATAGTATTCCATTATAATTGCTTTCATTGGTAATCCTATGCAATTTATTTTATTCATTCGAAAACATTAGTCTTATATGATGAGTTCCAAGAGACTGGTTCCTGGGTAAGAAAAAATCAATTTATTGATTAGGCTATGAAGAACCAATAAATTAACTGGTCCATGATTTCTTTCAGTGATCAAAGCCATTTCATTCAGAGTTTTGAGTCATTAAACATATTTTGGAAGCCCACCCATAGATAGTTCACAATATCTCTATTTGTGGGAGAACTCCTGAGGAGGTGAGATAATATTTTCCAGTCCCTCTCTGATCCTCTCTTGATGGAGGGGAAAATCTCATGCCTGATCACAGGATTTCAATACCCTTACTGATCTAGATGGAGAAATCAGGTAAGGTCTGACCAAGGTTAACATTAACCCATTCATCTCAATGGGAGAATCAAAGATGCTGTCATGCTGTCCCAGATATACTTGGCATAAACTAGTTTTTGTTTACTAGACAATAATAACCTTAATTAATTCTGAGCCAAGGAATGTAAAGAAATTCCTAGGATTGTGAAGACAAGGAAATGAGTGAAAAGGTTTGAAATACAGTTACAGAGCCCTATTAGAAATTAAGTCAAATAAACTTTGTTATAGTTTTTTCTAATGTAGTAAAAAAGGTTTTGGATAGTTTGATGGCACTAAATAAGTAAATTAATTTGGGTAAAATGGTCATTTATATTATGTTAGCTCATCCTACCCATGAGCACTCAATGTTTTTCCAATCGTTTAGATCTAGTTTTACTTTTTTGGAAAGTGTTTTGTAGTTATGTTTGTATAATTCCTGTATTTGTTTTGGTAGATAGATTCCTAAGTATTTTATATTGTTTAGGGTAATTTTAAATGGTGTTTCTCTTTCTACCTCTTGCTGCTGTGATGTGTTGGAAATATATAGAAATGCTGATGATTTATGTGCATTTATTTTGTATCCTGCGTCTGTACTAGCAGCAATGCAATGACCCAAGACAATTCTGAGGGATTTATGGAAAGGAACACTACCCACATTCAGAGGAAGGACTACAGGAGCAGAAACACAGAAGAAAAACAACTGCTTGGACACTTGGGTTGATGAGGACATGATTGGGGATCTAGACCTGAAAAGACCACACCCATGTAACTATCAATAATGTGTAAATAAGTCTTGACTGACCACACATAATAAAACCAGTGAAAATGCGAATTGGCTACAGCGGAGGAGGGGGGGGTAAGGGGAGGTTGAAAGGGAAAGTAAAAACATGACTTACATAACCATGGAAAATTTTTCTAAAAATAAAAATTATAGTAATCTCAAAAAAAAAAAGAAATTAAATCATACAGTCACAGCATTATTTAGAAATAAAAGTGATACAGCATAAGGATAAATCTCACTGATAAACAGAGACATCCATGACATTATATATATATATACATATATATATATACATATATATATATATATATATACTTAAATATTTTTGTCATATGATGCCTTCTCTAGCATGGGGAGAGGATGGAGGAGGAAGATACCTAGAAACTTAAATGTAACAAATAAATTTAAAAAAAATAAAACCAAATATGATTGTGATGGAATACTATTGTGCCATAAGAAATGATGAACAGGGTAATTTTGGAAAAACATGGAAAGACCTACATGAAATTATGAAGAGTAAAATGAGCAGAACCAAGAGAACAATATATTCAGCAACAGAAATATTCTTTGAAGAATGACTTGTGCATGTCTTCTTCCAGTAAAAGAAATGATAAATGTAAATAACTTAGACATGGTTTTATATACACATCTTTTTGTCAAATGATGCTTTCTCCAGTAGGAGGAGGGGGAAAAGGCAGAGAGTTAACTGAGCATTTTAATGTTACAAATAAATAAATAAATGAAAATAAAAATAAGAACATTAGTCTGAGAAAGGTTCCATAGCATTCATCATACTGCCAAAAGTATCCATTAAAGAAAAAAGAATAATAATTCATGCTGTAAAATGAGAAGTTTTCACTTATCTTAGGGGAAGATATCAGTTATGGTACCCATTTGAGGGTCTCTAGTTTGGTTCCTTGTAGGAAGCACCTGGAAAGAAGAATGTTTTAACTACACAAGAAATGCATAGTACTTAGTAAATTCTTCCACTCTAGATTTTAATGGATATTCATATTAATTCCCCATGGTCATCAAGAAAAGACTAAATTATGTCCAGCATGCTCTATTTAAGAAGTGCAGAAGTGTGAGAAGAATTTTCAGAAATCCTTCTCTCGAAATAAAAAAAAAGTCAAGATTTTTACCTGCAATGATCTTTAGCTAGCTGGAAAATCAACTTCTGTATTCAAGGGCATTCCCTGGTGCTATTACTATATTTTCATAGTTGACACTGCTGATTCCAAATCCTAGGCATGGAGCTGAGGGAGGTAGATGGCTTAGTGGGAGAAAGATGCATAAAGGAGAATACAGATTTTTAAACCCCTTGATATAAGAGTAGAGGCTTTGATAAGTTTTTATTATTATTATTTTCACCCCCAGGTGAATGTCAGCAAGTGTAAGCATACATTGCAAATAAAACAAAATGATTCTTCCAAGAGACTGCTGTCCACCTCACTTGTCATAGAACCTAACGTGGAGTCACAGAATCACAAAATTCAGGAGCCTAGTGTGTGTGCTTGAAATGGAATTTTAATATAACAGCCAAACCTCATGCCTGGGATGTAGAATCGAAAATGCCAACAATGGAAATAAGACACCAGGATGTCATGGGCAAGAAGGTAAAATTGTTACTTTTAGCAACCCAAATTCTCAGAAAAAGAAATCATATAGTGGAGTGAGTGAAACTAATGCAACAGGATATAAAGGCAGAAACTTCATGAAATTATAGCAGACAAATATTGTAATAAATGAAAAGTGGTATTATTAAATATTTTTTTTTATCCTGGGACTCCATTCAAGGAGCATAGGGCCACAACCAGTAGGCAATGGGACACATAGTCGCTCAGGGTCACCCAGCTGGGAAGTGTCTGAGCCCGGACTTGAACCTAGGACCTTTCGTCTCTAGGCATGGCTCTCAATCCACTGAGCTAGCCCAGCTGCCCCTACTTTAGGTTGCAGTTTCTTTAGCAGATGTAGTTTTTTACAGGGTGGGGTTGCTAGCCCCATGCCCAACCCTCCTCCTTTTTCATCCGGGCTAGGGACCATCCTTGGCCCAGGAGTGGTAAGGGTGGGCAGTAGGGGTCAAGTGACTTGCCCAAGGTCACACAGCTGGAAGTGTCCGAGGCTGAGCCACTCAGCTGCCCCTATTATTAAATATAATATTAATAAAATATTGTGGTCACCATTATAAAATTTACTCTCAAATCAGGAGTTCATTAGTAGCTGTTAACAATGTAATTTTAATAAAAATTGAGGTATCTGAAAATGGGAAATGAAGTAATGGGACAGAAAATCTCACCTATCTAGAAAAATACCTAAGCCAAAAGCCCAAGCCCATTAAGCCATGTAAGCCGCAAAGCCCTCAAGCACTGAGAGAGAGAGAGAGAGAGAAAGAGAGAGAGAGAGAGAGCTCTGCCCCACATCTCTTATCCTCCGTGCCCCTACATCCTGCTTCTTACACATACAAAAGATGGAGTGCAGGGTAGGACAAACTTGGGAGTGACTTCTATCATCACAATCCCCCCTGTGATTCTACTGGGAGACAAGCATGTTGAAATCTACATGCCTAGTCTCTCCAATGAATCATTACAAATAGCCAACTTATATCTCTTACAAAAGATGTATACAATATTGCACTATCTAAAGGGAAATTACAACAACTGGAGATATAAGAGAAATAAAAGAGAGAGAGAACAAAACTGATGATTGACAAAACACATTGACAAAAAGCCAATTAGGGGGCAATCCCCTTTGGCATAAAAGTTTACAGTCAAAATAAATGTGTTCAACCCCCTTCAGTTCAATTCACTATATCCCAAAGTTCACTGTGGATCTCCTGATGCAGTGTATAGCCTCTGCAGGCTTCCCCATGGTGCCTTCTCCAAACAGTTCATTTTCTCAGTTTGGGGATTTAATGAACTTTTTTTGCTGAAATTACTCTCAAACAAGAAAAAAACAATTTTAATCTTGAATTTATGGCTATTATACAATCCTCCCTGAGGAGGGTGTTGACCAAAATCAGAATCACCCCGGGATACATGGCTGAATTAAGGGAATATATGAATATAAAATTCTAAGTAATCAAGAATAAGCCCATAAGAGGTCCTTGAACCAGGACCCAATTAAAGTGATTTATGTCCTCCAATCCTGTAGAACAATTGTAACAATGTAGCACTTACCCATTGGCAGCCAAGACTACAGAAAATTGCCATACCATAAAGGGAGAAAAGGGACTAGATTTTGAAGCAAAAGGGAAATATAATTCCCTGATCTGATTTTACCTCTACTCTCAGGGAGAGGGGAGTCAAAATGGCAGCCAAACTGAGGTATTTGTCAGAAATCTGGCACTGGGAAATCCTGCATCTGGTGTTGTCAAACAGCCACTTCCTTGAACCTCAAACAAGTCCTCTGTCATGGTCCAGATTTTTATCAATCCCACCAGGACTGGTTGGTCTCCTTGACCTTGCACTTCTCAGCACTGTACAGTGGCTCTTTTGTGATCCCTTCTTCTGAAATCAGACACAATTATTAGTAACAGTTCCATGTTATTTAACAATCAATGGGGGCAGCCAGGCCTAGAGACAGGAGTTCAAATCTCACCTCAGACACTTCCCAGCTGTGTGACCCTGGGGAAGTCACTTAACCCCCATTGCCTAGCCCTTCCTGCTCTTCTGCCTTAGAACTAATACACAATATTGATTCCAAGGTGGAAGGTAAGGGTTTTTATTAGAAAAAAAATCAATGGCATGTTTCTATAGTCTAAAGCTTTGGGGTATGCAGTGATATTAGGGCTAATGGATATTTTAAACTTATTCTTCAAAATAAAAAAAGCATTAATACTGATTCCATGACAATGTGTCAGGAAAAACAGTGTCCAACTTGTCTATGGACTTATATCTCCAGTCCAATCATAGGAGGAGTAAAAAAAATATATTAAAAAAATAATTTATATGTGAGCAATGAATCCAAGAGTCCTTTTCTCCAATTTTAATAGCTTTGGAGTGGTTAATAGGACTTGGAACAGACCTTCCAGGCAGGCTGAGTTCCCCCAGTGTGCTGGAAGTTCTTTATATACACCTTATTTCCTGGATGTAGGTCATGGAGTGAGAAGTCTATAGGTCCTACTTATACTGCTGATGAAGACCTTTTGGGACTAGAATATCATCAAGAACCTAAATTATCATACTGGTGGAAGGGTAGAGTAACCTAAAGAGTTACAAATATAAAACCATCCAGGGGTCACAAAACCTTATGGGAAATCCTCCCACTTCTGGGATGAGATTGTAACAGTCATAAAAGGCATGTATTTATATATCCCATTCACTGCAAATATGGAGGTGAGGAATACAATAAATGTGGAGGTGATGAATACGATAGTGCTATTACACTTCACTTTGTCAACCACATACTTACTACTACTCAAGTCAAAGGTAGGCTAATGATCAGTCAGAGGTAGTGGTGCTTCTAGATATCTGAAAATCACTTCTGAAAAACCATTAAGATCAAGTAAGATTTTTGGCTCATTAAATTTTTAAAAGGTCACTATTGTAGGTTGTAAGCCATATAAGACTTCTTCAGTAATGGGGAGGGGAACAAACTGAAACAGTTAACATTAATAAGGTAATAGAGTCTGATAAGGTTTAAAATTCACCTCCAGACTCTTTGAGGTTCCTTCTTCTCCTGAGTACCATCATTCATCCAGATCCCTTTGGTTACATATGTTGGGTCCCTCATGCTGAGGGGGATTTCCACTCTGATTATAGTGTGGACAAGTGCCATTTTGGGTATTTTGGTGTGAGTTATCACTTGCCTCATTCAAATTATTATTTCTAAATGTGTTTCTAAAATTGTCATTATTTATATAATTATTATTTCTATTTGCCTGATTACACTTTTTACAGTTCATCATTATATGACCCCTTTTCCCACAGAAATAACAAATTAATGGTGGATTTGTGGGTTTCTGCATAGGGGCTATGGCCACTCTTTGATTTGCATTTCCTTTTTTAATGTTTTCCATTAGTACTTTTATTTCCTTCCTTAATGCCTCTAATAAGTCACTGTTGTGTTCATCTTTCTTTTCATGTCCATTAAAGACATAAATCACTACTCTTTTCAATTCCTTGAGATCCATACTAGCCCAGTTTGGGCAGTTAGTCTTAAAATAGTCTTTGATCACTTTACAATAGTTTTTTACAAACTGCCTTCTTAATTGTCTGACATCCCTTTCTCTGGAAAGGTTCTGATCTATATATCCACCTCCCAGCTCAATAAGTCTATCCATAAACTGGGAGGGATTTTCCTCATTTTTTTGCTTTAACTTTTCAAATTTTGTCCATGTACCAGGCCTATCGGAACAAGTTCTCATTGTTTTTAGTAATGCCTCTCTAGCCTAGTATAGTTTCAAGTAATCTTGTTCATTATTAGCATTCCATTTTGGGTCCTCATGGGAACAATGAATTGCTCTCCTTCCCTGTGCCTGATTAACAAAAGAAAGAACTTTATTTTTTTTCTCTTTCTGTTAAAAAGGCTTGGAGCAAATTTTCCACATCAATCCGCATGGGATCATAAGTGCAGTAAATCAGTTCTAGCTTTTTTTAAATCACAATGGGTTCATCTTCAAAGAAAGGTGTATTTCCCTTGAAACTCTCAATATTTTGTGGAGTGAAAGGTACATGGTATCTAACAGTCACTAAATCTCCACTTTTATTGTAAGTGAGTACTTCCCTTAAGGGAAATAGGCCTTTAACTGAATTATGTTCAATTTCTGTTGCTTGGTTTTTTGTTTGAGTTACAATGGACTAGGTGAGGCAATGGGGTGAAGTGGTAGGGGGAGGGGGAGAAATGGTTTGAATGGGGATGGTTTGGGTAGATATGGTTTGGGTAGAGCAAGAGATGATTTGGAAGGCAGAGACTGAGTAGGCTTAGATGGGGAGGCAGTGCAGAGAGATGAATCTTCCTTCTGAATCTTGATATTACTCAAGCTTTTTTCAAGGTTTTCTATATGAGTCTTGAGATTAATCAAGCTAATATTCTGTTGTTTTTCCTTGAGGAGAAATAGATAAACTGCAAGGAATCCAATTAGAATAAACATATCAAGGAACAGTACTAAACAAAACCATTCTGAAACTGTGAGCTATGTAAGCTAAGTAATGTTCTCCAAGAACAGGAGTTGTTTCAGATAGACAGGAAACTATTCTCTCAGAGTGTAGGCCATACTTTTTAGCAGCATATTCAGTAGCCTATGTATTTTTAAATCTAATTATTAAATTTTTTACAATTCTATTTCCTATCCATAAGTGGCACTACTTTAGTATGTACTGGCTAAGGGTGTTGTAAAGACTTTAGATAAAAAAAGAAATTTAATGTACATGGAGACATGCCCTAATTAGCATTTGAATGGAAGAGAGGGGAAAAGCCTTAGCTGGAAACTACATTTAGGAGAGACAACAAGAAAAAGAAAAAGCTTTATATTTTAGGCAAAAGGAAAAAAAACCATACTTTCTTGTAGGCAAAAAGAAACAAACAAACAAAAAAACCCTTGAGGTATAGCCCTAGTTCAGCCAAGACATTTGGAAGAGTTTACTCCCTTCCCCTCCCTGCAGGGGCAAAACCACCAACAGGCCCCATGTTTCCACCAGCCCTCAGACAGGGAGTCTGTGCAACAGGGCAAAAAAAGTTTGGTTAAAGAGTACAGTCTATGGGCTGTTGAGATTTTGCTGTTAGTAAGGTCTGAAAATTTCTCTGGATTAAGGGAACAGTTTAAATTAACTTTATTGCTGCTTTCCCTGATTTCCCTCTTCATTGTTGCTAGTCACATGGGGGTTGAGGAAAGGTCTTAAAGAGTAGACTTCTAGGAGTAAGATAAGACTAAATTTGGTCAACTTAACCCAACAATTAACTCTTTACAATAACAACAACAAAAGGCTGTGCTGAACCTACCAGCTTCCTCTAATACTCCTAGATTCTGGCTTGCAAGATAGTACCTGTGGGGGTGGGGTAGTTTCCCTGGAGGTAAGGAGTCAGGAGGGTGAAAGTGTGCCCCTAGGTAAAAACTTTGAGGAGGCTAATTGCTGCTTAGAAAACAACCCTATGGG
Organism: Gracilinanus agilis; assembly: GCF_016433145.1. NCBI lineage: Eukaryota > Metazoa > Chordata > Mammalia > Didelphimorphia > Didelphidae > Gracilinanus > Gracilinanus agilis. The sequence goes on along the minus strand of NC_058130.1, from coordinate 342,130,396 downwards.
AAGCTGCAGCAAGCAATGGCTATTTAACTGTTTACAATTTAAGGGAAAGGGGGATTAGATCTCACCCTCCCTGAGGCGGGCTCTTGAACCCTTGGGCAGATGGGGTGGGGACTGGACAGCGGACATCTAACAGCAGAGGTGATGGGTGAAGCAGTAGGCAGGCACAGATTGCAAGGCTCCTGGTGACTTTCCTTTGCTAAACCTGGGGTGAGGAAGCCTGCTGCCCTTGCACAGCTTTCCTTAGGCTGTTTTCTCTGCCACTGCTGTGGGGCTTCTAAAGCTTTTTAGTATGACTGATGGCTGTTGCCTTAAGGCTAATCTGTCCCTTGGTCTATTTTTAAACTGCTCTACCAATTTAGAATGAAGTAAAAACTCCAAGCTCCACAATTAGCTACTAAGTAATTGGCTTAAGGAGAGTAAAAATTGGAGAAGATTGAGGGTAATCATTAAACCTTTGTGGTCTGCCAAATGCAATAAATTAAAAGTAAAATTATTAAATTGTAATATTAATAAAATATTGTGGTCACTATTATAAAATTTATTCTTAAGTCAGGAGTCCGTTAGTATCTCTTAACAATGTAATTTTAATAAAAATGGAGATATATATAAAAATAAGGGGACAGAAAATCTCACCATCTAGGAAAATACCTAAACCAAAATCTCAAGCCCGCTAAGCCACTTAGCCTGCAAAATCCTAGACCACCAACATCAAGAGAAAATGAGAGAGAGCTCCGCCCCACATCATTTATCCTTGGAGCCCCTAGGTCTGGTAAGGTAAGCACACAAAATATGGGGTGTAGGGTAGGACAAAGTTAGGGAGTGACTTCTATCATCACAATATTTAAAGTTCCCCTTCTATGTCTCTCCTCTTAGAACACACCACGTGCCAGGTAAAGTGAGCACAAATAATCTCTTGGACTTGTGATTCAGGATTCTGCTTGGGTATCTCTGCCCATTCTTCTACCCAGTAGTGCCATATCCTGGATCCCCCAACCCTGCCTACCAAAGCAGAAACCACTGTTACTGCCCATCCACACAGAAGAAAGGGACAAAGACTGGAGGGTGGTGTAGAAGATGTTCACAACGTACAGAGGGAAAAGGGCTGGGCAGGGAGATTTAAGTGACTTGCCTAGGATCACACAGCTAAGAAGTTTCTGAGGTCAGATTTGAACCGAGGATCTCAAATCTCTAAGCCTGGCTCTCAATCCTCTTAGCCATCCAGCTGCCTCCTCCAATAGTTCTAATGATTTTGTTATATTCTGATGATTAATCCCTCTAAACTAAGATAAATTAATACTCAGATATTAGAAATACAGTCTGTCAGCAGACTCACAATCTTTCTAATTTGGTAGGATAGACCAGAGATTGTCCTCCATTAACATTGCCTTTTTTTATTAAAAATTTTTTTTAATATTTTTCCATGGTTACATAATTCATGGTCTCTCCCGCCCCTCTTACCTCCTCCCTCCCAGAGCTGACAAGCAATTCCACTGGGTTATACACATCATTAACATTGTCTTTAAGAATGAAGAATTTAAGAATGCTACCATAAGGCTTTGGAAGGGGTCTTTTGGAATGGAAAAATTTAAAACAAACACAAATATTCCAACTTTCTAATGAAAGAGGTAGAAGGACCTTCCATTAAAGATTAAAACTTAACAAGAGTTAAGTGGTTCAGTTCCCATATATATTCTTCAGTAAAACCCTGAAATTCAAATCAGAATTAATAATGATTTTTTAAAAATCCAGTAAGAAACTACAGTAACTTTTTTTACCCCACAACTGCACAAAATTCAATGTAATAATAATAATAATAACTTATGTAATAATAATATCTACTACTTAGCATTTTAAAGTTTGCAAAGAATATTATGAATATTTTATTTTATCATCACAATAACCCTTAGGGGTAGGTACTATCATTATCTTCATCTTGCAGACAAGGAAACTGAGGCAGACAGCATTTAAAAGACTTGCCTGCCATCATACAACAAGTAAGCTAGTAAGGCCAGATTTGAGCACTGATTTTCCTGACTCAGAATCTATCCACTGTCATCTTGATACCAGAAGAAAGGGCCTCCTTTGCCCCACCATCTACCCACTCTTCCCCCATCAAAGTTGGCTCTAGGGCCCCCCAGGACCAGGAGAGACTAGACATATGTAGCCTGAAAGGCTTTGTGTTGAGAGACATCAAAGACATGGGATTACCCTGAAAAAATGCCAGATTAAAGGCTTTAGAAGCCTCAGGAAGCTTCAGCAGAGCAGCAAAAAACCCAATGCCATAGAACTACTCAGACTGGCAGGCAAATTAGCACAGGCCTAGGGGCTTGGAAATCCCTCTGTTATGAGATAACAGAGAGGGCTCTGAAGATTCAGCACTCAAAGATAGGAGTAGAGGAGAAGGTTTGAGGGGAAAGGTAGAGTCATTCTAAGAACCTCAGGGATCCAGATGAGGTCAAGCCAAAAAGTTAGAAGAGGGCACAATTTGGCCCTAGCACGGAGTCCCAGTTCAGGAACTAAAACTGAAGAAATGAATAAATCAAAGAATAGACCAAATATTTTAAAAATTATTAAGATTCTAACTCCGTAATAACTGTAGGCAGACATTCAAAGAAAAAGTGGAATTTTCCACATAGACTACATAAATACCCAGAAGAAATGAAGCAAGATTTTTTTAATGAGGAAAGAGTGGGAAGAATAAGTAGCTTAGAAGAGAAAGTGGTCAGTTTTACCTAAGAAGTCTAATTCCTGAAAACTAGAATAGAACAAGCCAAAATCAATGACTCCATGAAACAAAGAGAAATATTAGAATGGTTGAAAAAATATAGCAGATAGATGTGTTGTGCCATAATTAATGATTTCTGAGAATCCTGGGTACTATGAATTGATGAAGAATGAAGTGACCAGAACCAGGAGAATAATGTATGCAAGGAAAAATAACATTGTAAAAGAAAGAAAGAAGTATTTTAAGCACCTGCAATGAGGTATGTGTTATTATTTTCCCTATTTTATAGTTGAGGAAAACTGAAGCAAGCAGGCTAAAGTTAAATGATTTGTCTAGAGTCACTCAACTAGTAAGTGTATGGACCATATTTGAAATCATGTCTTCCTGATTCCAAGCCCATTAACTTCATCCACTGAGTCACCCACCTTCCCAGTGTTGTGAGGAAGATTAGTTAGTAATTAAGTATTAAGGTTGACCTAGCAGGAAGGACTGGAGGCTGGAGCATTTCAAGATGGAATGAAGGAGCAGGAAGAAGGTGCTTGTGCCCTGAGAGAGACTCTATTAGGGGTTGGCATAAACTGTGGCTAGCCCTGGGAGATCTCAGCCTGCATCCTGATTTCCCTGGGATCCTGTGTGGTGGTGACATCTAGCAAGGGGACAAGAACCTACAGAGCTGCACCCAAGTGGAGGAGAAGTTTGGGATCTGGTGGACAGCATCTCAAGCACGCTCTCTCTACTTGGATACCTTGGCTTTTGACATCCTGAGATCACCGGTGGATTACTGTGAGAAACCCCAAAGCCACCCTCAGCCCTTAGCTGTGCTGCTCAAGCCTGGCAGGACCAGGTCTGAAGCAGCCACCCAGAGACTCTATTACTGCTCCTTTGAGCTCTGCCTGCTAGATCACTAAGATTAGAGTAGAGAAGTCCTCCCCTTGCCCTGAGGTTTTGCCCTTTAGATTTTAAGTATAGAAATCCCTTTCCCACCTCTATTTTAGTTAAATATAATTAAAATGGTTAAACCCTTTTACCTTGCCTGCTGGTTTCTAGACTCTGGCCTAGGGAGAGCTGGGTGACAGTTAAGACCAACTGCCATTCCTGTGTTAATCCAGTGAACTCTGGTATCCCTATCCTGGTCCAGTCTCTCCTACAACCCAATGTGTGTACCCACAACTATTAGATTTATCGTAACATCCCGGGTGCCTCCATATCTCCATTATCTATTTTCCACACCAGAGAAAGGAGAACAATTTTGAAAGACTTAAGAATTCTGATCAAAGCAATGTCCAACCATGTCACTAGAGGACCTAAAGAGAAGTGATAAGCACAAGGTGTAGAGACACTCTTTTTTGGCTATTGCCTCTGTGGGAATCAGATCTGGCTCAAAACAAGGGCTTAATAAATGTTTGACTTGATTTTGTTTTGCTTGATGATATTTATTTGTTACAAGAGACTTTTTTTCCTTCCTTTTTCCGGGCTGATGGGAGAGGGATGGGGAAGAATGAGAGGGAATTAGCAATAGTAATCCCAGGGAAAAAAGAGAAAACCATCGTAACTTTTTTTTTAAATGCACAGGCAAGCACGGTGGCACATACATGTAATCTCACCTACTAGGAAAATGAAGCTAGAAGGTCTTTGGAGTTCTGGAGTTCTGAGCTATAGTTTACTATGCTGATTAAGTGTTAGCACAAATGTTAGCACAAAGTTCGGCATTAAGGTCACAATCTCTTTGGAGTAGGGTACCACCAGGTTGCCTAAATCAAGGCAAACAGGTTCATATTGGAAGCAGAATAAGTCAAAGCTACTGAGCTGATCAGAAAGAGAATCAGACCAATTGTCCCTATACTTACAGCCTGAAAGAGATGGGAATACCCAGTCTTTTACCCCCAAAAAATGTACTGAAGAGAACAAAAGAAAAATTCAGAAGAAATTATAGGCATGCAGGACAGTTTAAAAAGTAATGTGTAGAATTTATTATATGCATTTTTTAAAAGCAAGCATTTTTTTGTTCAAGTTCTCTTCCACAAAGTGACTAACCTGGAAAAATGTTTTACATTCTTGCACATATAAAATTTATATTGCTTGCCATCTCAAGGAAGGATGAGAAGAAAGAGGGAGAGGGAGAATTTGGTTCAAATTTTTTAAAAAACAAATGTTTAAAAAATTCTTTTTACATGTAATTGAGGACAAAATAAAATATCATTAAAAATTTTTAAAGAAACAATGTGAAATGGAGATTGGCAGTTTCATTCAGAATCCCCTTATGCCATTTATTTTTTTGGCTGATCAAAGTAAGAGGTAGCTAGGTGGCTCAGTAGATAGAGTGCTAGACTTGGAGTCAGGAAGACCTAACTTAAATCAGATTTCAGTTACTTACTAGCTGTGTGACCCTGGGCAAGTCACTTAACCTGTTTGCTTTAGTACTTATGGAGAATAAAATGGCAGACCAGTCCAGTATCTTTGCCAAGATCTCCCATGGAGAAGATGGTCCACCGGGTCATAAAGAGTCAGCCATGAGTGAACAATGAAAGTTAAAAATGAAAAATACTGAAAAACAAGCCAAAAAAATAAACAGAGAAGAAAAAATTGTATGGAAGTTCAATGTGATGTCTAGTTTTGTAACTTTACAACACTAGGGAAGTTAAAAACCACAAGATATATTAACTTAATGAAATTATAGTAAGCAGGCCTTCAGCATAGGACTGGGAAGATTGACATTGAGGATTTTTGCCATTATTGCACTCACATCCAAAGGGAAATTATCAATCAATAAGTATTTATTGAATACCTGTTCTTCATTTGACACTCAAGGAGCTTAGGGTTTGGCTGGGAGACAAAGCAAACATATATGAGACAATTAGAGAATAATTAAAGGTAGTACTGTCTCTAAAGTCATTAGAAGGTCAAAGAAGGGCAGATAAGTTTGAGCTTGACTGAATTCTAGGATTTAGAGTTGGAAGAGATCTAATGGTTTACCTAGCCAAATTCTTTAATTTTAAAGAAGAAGAAACTAAGATAAAGAAAAATGAACTTGGCCAAGGTCACATCTCTAATAAGTAATAGAGCATGTATTTAAACCCCAATTTTCCAACTCTAACTTAATACTCTTTCCCACCCATCACACAGCCAATGCTGTCTTTGTAAAGGATTTGGTCTCCAACTACTCTCAGATTGACTGACCTAGTTATCTTTCTTTCTGTCCTCATTCTTGGTTTCACTCTGTTTTTTTTTTATTATTGATCATTCCCTCCTCCCCAAAACTCTTACATGATACTGCACTATTCCTGGACCTTTTAAAACACAGAAAGTCAGAAAATGACCAAAGGGAAAACACAAAGTCAGACTAGCTAGAGTGAAGTAGCGCAAGGATAGTGTGAATAGATGGAGTCAGAAAGATTCATCTTCCTGAGTTCAGATCTAGCTTTAAACACTAGCTGTGTGACTGAGCAAATTACTTAACATTGTTTACCTAAGGTTCATCATCTATAAAATGAGCTGTAGAAGGAAAAGGCCAACCACTCCACTATCTTTGCCAAGAAAACCCCAAATAGAATCACCAAAGTAGAACACAACTGAACAACAACAGTGAGGTTCCACCAATCAAGAAAGCCTTGAACCAGGAAGAGAGTTGCTCCAGGGAGTCTCTGGAGTTCCAGTGGAAGGGTACAGCCTTAGAATTCTGTATTCTAGGAACTTAATTAATATTTGGAAAATTGAGTTAACAGGATATAAATCCAAACAAAAAGTAATTACAAGAAAAGTTACTAGACCAAGGCAAATATTATTCTGAAGAAAGGATCAATAATCAGAGGAAGTAGTCAGACAAGGCAACTAGAGTACACTAGAGTACTAGATATATTAAGATCAGGATTACTATATGGGAATATGTGGTCTCTTAGGTCTGACATTTTCCATCTCCTTTCCTATCTTTTTTTAAACCCTTAACTGTATTGTGTATTGGCTCCTTGGTGGAAGAGTGGTAAGGGTGGGCAACAATGGGGGTCAAGTGACTTGCCCAGGGTCACACAGCTGGGAAGTGTCTGAGGCCAGATTTGAACCTAGGACCTCCCGTCTCTAGGCCTGACTCTCAATCCACTGGGCTACCCAGCTGCCCCCTTCCTTTCCTATCTTAATAATCTGAGTGTACCCTAATCATCTCTTGACTAGACTATTATAATTGCTTTCTAATTGGATTCCAGGCTTCTATTCTCTCTCCTTTCCAATATATTCTCAAAACAGTTCCCAAAGAATTCCTTATGTTCAAGATTCCTTATGATCTCCCTATTACCTCTACAGCAAAAACCAAAATGCTTTATTTGGCATTTAAAGTTCTTTATAATTTGGCTTTAGCCTCCTTTCCTAGACTTATTGTACATTACTCTGTTTCACACACTATACATTACTGAGTTAAGGTCCTCTCTCTAAATCATATGACAAGCCTGTGTAACTATGGTTAAGTTACGTAACTTCTTAGTTCTCTCAACAATTACCTAAGATGATAAAAGCTAGAGACATGTTGCTCATCTGAACCAGCAGAGGAAGGTTCCACAAGGAAATTTGTATAAACATAACTTTCAAACTAAAAGAAAGGTCATCTATCCCAATCTTACATTTTACAGATGAGGAAACTGAGGAGTTCAAAGTGATTTCTCTAAGGTCATGCAAAAAGTAAATGACACAGGTAGGATTTTAGGACTTGAATCCAAATCCTTTGATTTGATCCTCACAACATAACATACATATTTGCCTCATGTTACACATGATGAAACAGGCACAGAGAGATTAAAGAACTTGCCTAATGTTGCGCAGGAAGTTTCAGAGGCAAAATTCAAACCCAAGTGTCTACTGATTCCAAACCCAGCAATCTTTCCATTCTAGTATGATGCCAACATAGTAGATAAAGCACTCAATTAATGTCAAGAAGACTGAAATTTGAATCCTGCCCCCAAATGTTTACATGCTCTGTGGTCCTGGATTAGTCATTTACTCACTCCCATCCTCAATTTCCTTATCTGTAAAATGGGTATAATAATAACATAATGACATCTATCTCACAAGGTTCTTGCGAAGATCAAATGAGACAATGAAAATAAAGTATTTTATAAATTCTATAGAGCTATATAAAATGTTACTACTCTTCTATACTGAGCATTAATGGTAACTGTTTCCCCTAAATCCTTTACCATTTAAACTCCATAGGATTCCCTGGCTTTGTAAGCCCCCCCGCGCACACACACACACACACACACACACACACACACACACACACACACACTTATCCCTGTGCTCTATCCATTCATATTACACCTAGAAGGCCACAGCCAAAGCTGATAAACATTTATCCTCCTCTACCCCAATCCACCATCCCCCTTTTGTCCCCCACCATCACCAACCTATTGTCAATGGCCCCATAAGTTATTATTTCTTATACTCCATTCCACTTTCATTCTCTGGGGCAGATTCTGACCCCTATCCCAAATCATCAGTATAGACAAGGGTAACTCAGACTGCTGATAACCTTTAAGCTCACTCTCCAGTTCCCAGTGGCATCTAGCTTGCTCCTTCTAGGCTTTCTATTCTTCAGAATAAACATCAGGATGCACCCTGAGGTCCCTTCAGCTTTTCCATTTACCTTGGTACTAAATCCTTCTGTAAATATTGTCTGTTCCCATTTAGAGTGTGAGTGCCATGAAAACACGGACAGTCATTTTTCCTGTTTGACACATAGTAAGTGTTTTATAAATGCTTATTTATCCATTCATATTCTATTAGTCCATCCATTAATCAATGAACATTAAGCGTTTACTATGTGGTACTGGGAAGAGTGGAGAGGAGGAGACAGTTTCTGAAACTCTAGGTGTCTGGACCTGTTGCCTGGGGGACTGAACTGATAATGGAAACTGAAAGTGGCAACCAAGACAAATCAATGGAAGAGGAAAGCACTGAACAGAAAAAAGAGTGGGGGGGGGGGGGAAACGATCAAGAGTCAAGCAGGTGCTTTCAGATAGTGCTAAGCAAGTGGATTTCTGGTTTGGGGATGCCAATCTTCACAAGGACAGATTCCTTCAAGAGCAAATAGAGAAATCTCGAGATGGATATGTTATATATGACTTCTTGTATCATTTAACAAAATGAAAAAATTGACAACTGATGGGAAATTAATAGCCAGAGCCTTAAAAAGTTCATCTGTTGTAGAGTTGGATTTGGAAGGCACAAGAGTAAGGAGGTGTCAGCCACTGGCTGAGAAGCCAAAAGATGTGGATAATCGTACTGTCTATGTGGAACTGTTTCCCAAGAATGTTAATCATAGCTGGATTGAAAGAGTATTTGGAAAATGTGGGAATGTTGTTTATATCAGCATCCCTCATTACAAGTCCACTGGAGACCCAAAGGGATTGGCATTTGTAGAATTTGAAACAAAAGAACAAGCAGACAAAGCTATAGAGTTTTTAAATAATCCACCAGAGGAAGCACTAAGAAAACCTGGAATGTTTCCAAAGACAGTGAAAAACAAGCCTATACCTACCCTTAATAATAAAATCTGTAGAGTTGCTGAAGAAAAGAAGAAAAAAAAAAAGAAAAAGAAATCCCGAATTAAGGTATTCAGACAGCAGTGGAACCCAAGGAAACAAATACAGATGCCACCAAGGAACATCTAGAACATATAAACAAGCTTAAAAGGCATAGAACAACATCAGAGGGCTCTGAAGTGGGTAGTTCAGATTCCCAAAGACCACCCGGTAAGAAGGAGAAAAAAAAAAAGGAACCATCTGAAGTTCTGGGTTTACATGAAGAAGTCAGAGGGAAGAGGAAGAGAATGAATTCTGGAGATGTAGAGACACCGATGCCAAGATCAAAAGTTAAGAAAAGGTCTCTGGAGGAAGAAAGTACTAAAGAGGAGCAGTCAAAAGCTGAAATATCAAAGGATTGTAAAGACCTAGAAGTCTCTACTGAAGAGGAGAAAGATGCTAGAGATATGAAAGATGGATCCCTTTTAAAATCAAAAAGAAGGCATAAGAAGAAACATAAAGAAAGACACAAAATGGGGGAGGGGGTCATACCATTAAGAGTACTATCAAAGAGTAAATGAATGGAATTGAAAAAAAAAGAGTATTTGGCTCTGCAGAAAGCCAGTATGGCTTCTTTAAAAAAAACAATATCCCAAATAGTCGGAGAATTCTGGGCAGATGGACACAGACCCTAGAATTAAAAATGGCCATGCAAACAGTGAAGACTGTCAACCCCCTGAGAAGGTTAACACAATGGAACCCCAGTTTGTGAGTGGAATGATAGTGAAGATCATTAGTACAGATCCCCTGCCAAGCAGGAAACACCTCAGGGAAACCTTGGCAGTGATAGCTGAAGTTGTCTATGTTGATGTGCTGGAAGGAGATACAGAATGCCATGCTAGATTTAAAACTCCAGAGGATGCTCAGGCAGTAGTCAAAGCACATGCAGAAATTAAAAAGAAATATAATTGGAAGTTTGAGATCCTCTCTGGTAACCATGAACAGAGATACTGGCAGAAGATTTTAGTAGATGGGCAGGCTAAACTGAATCAACCCCTTGAAAAGAAAAGAGGAACAGAGAAGTTGATCGACAAAGCTGAAAAAATTAGACTGGCGTAGACTCAACAAGCAAGTCTCAAAACATTAGGTTTTCAGAATGATTGAAAAGATTTGAATTTTGAAAATTCACCAAATACTTCTACCATTCTTAAGAGATCTGTTGTTTTCTGTTTTCATCATAGTGTAAAGAATTTTATTTCAAATTGAATTAAAATTAAACTACTCTGATCCTGTAAAAAAAAAAAAAAAAAAAAAAAGAGTTTACTATGTGCCAGGCACTGTGCTAAGCAAAGCACTGGGAATACAAAAAGAGTCCAAAGACAATTCCTGACCTCTGAGACCTTACACTCTATTGGGGAGACAACTACAAACAAATATCTACGGGGCAGTCTCTACACAGCATAAGTAGGGAAAAGGAGGAAAGAACTGAAATTAAGAGGGGTTTGGAAGGTTTCCTATATAGAAGGTGGAATTTTAGTTACGTTTTAAAGGAAGCCAGGGAGATCAGTAGTCAGAAGTGAGGAGGGAGAATATTCCAGGCATGGAGGACTGCCAAAGAAAATGCTTGGAACCAAGAGATGGAGTGTTTTGTTTATGGAATAGTCAAGGGGTCAATGTCACTAGATTGAAAGGTACGTGTTGGGGTCTAAGGGAGTAAAAGAGGAGGCTCTTGTTATGAGGTTATGAAAGGCTTTCAAAGGCAGAGTATTTTGTATTTGCTCCCAGAAGCAATCCCATGTCCTCACCTCCTTCAAAGGAGGCTACCATTGAATAGTATGTCCCTGGAATTCAAACTCAGATTTATCCTGACTTTAAGCCTAGCACACTCCCTCTACACTTCCCCCCCTCCCCCCCAAAAAAGTCTATAGTCTGTCTAGTGCAAATCAGACTCTAGGGTGTGATTGTTCCTAAGAGACAGAAAACAAAGAGTTATTAGAGATTTCTTTCCTATACCCTATCAGGTACAGACATGCCCTTTGTGTGAAAGCAGCCCAGACCTAGTTCTTGACCAGCTTACCTACAACAAGGGAGATTAAATGTACACCATAACTTCAAAAGCAGGTCAGCTATGAGTGCCACGAGAGCCACCTAGAGAGCAAATGGTACAGGAATTTTGAGAAAGGAAAGGTTGTTATAGGCTGGAGAAAATCAGGTAATGTTTCATGGGGGAAATGACATTTGGTTTTGTAAGAAGCAAGGCAATACCAGGCATTTTGGAACCTTGGAAGACAGAACACAGAGTAAATAAGATCCAGTGACAGTAGGGCTGAAGCAAAGACTTCTGGGAAGGAGAGCCAACTGATTCAAGCTTTTGAGGTTTTCAGTCCCGGTGGGAGGAAGTTGTTTTGGGGCTGTGTGACCCTCAAAGTGAATTTTAGAGTTTTTCCTCAGACTTTCAGAGAAGATTGACTATTTCTCCTAATCTCTATTGGTTCCTGAACACTTGAATATGCAACAACAGATTCTTCAGTGTTGGTCAGGGATCTCTGGACTTCTGTGGGAAGTCGACCCTGGGACCCTCATTTTGCCTTGGGCATTGCCCCTCAGCATTCCCTTTGAGTTTAATAGCAATCTTAGACATAAGAAAACTATCTGGGGATTTGGGTCAGAGAAGCTGTGATAGGGGAATACAGAGTATTTCTGTGGGTGCCTTACACAGTCAAGGACTGAAGGGGACTTAGAGAATTACCTGAACCCCCTTCCCTGTGTCCCCCATCTTTATTTCCCTTGATTATCTGTTCCAGTAATAAACCCTTTCAGTTGCTTTAGTCAGATCAGCATGTATTTCAATGATGGGAGGCAGAGGTAGTTGAAGCAAGGCAGGCTGACCACCATTTTTAGCCTGACCTCCAACTGGGTAATAGGAGGAGGCTTCTGTTTGTCCTGGCCAGTACAAACATCTTATCAGGGTGACATTCTTCCCTTGTGGGGATCACATCCCTTCAACATCCACACCCCGGCACGATTAGCAGGAGTCCTCCATTTTCCTCTGGAAACCCCATTTTGTCTCCCAGTAAGGAGGGGTGGCTGGGAGGGAGACATGGCCCTTTATACTTTTCCTAGGGGGTTACTAACTACACCTCCAAACTTCCTAATCACTCCCCTTCTTACAGTTTGGGCTTTGAAGGATTAGTTGGGTTTAGCCTCAAAGTGAAGGAGATTTCTGCAAATGGGTGAGATTACTATGGTCCCAAAGACAAGTCCAGGAACTCAGTGTTAAAAGTCCACATATGAACAATGGGGTTGTGGGAAACTGATTCATATCAACAGACTCACAAAGAAACTTTTTGGACATCAAAGAAATGCGTATTGGACTTGGAAACAGGAGAAGCCTGGGTTTGAATTCCATAGAGCAACTAGACAGATATAGAGACAGAGCCGGACTTCATTAGAGGAAGGGCTTCAATTCATCATTCTATGTAGTACTCAATCCCTCCTCCAGGAGAATGGGCATATTATCCAATTGTTCCCTCATCCCTTCCTTCAAGGAACTGAGCCCTAAACCACAGTTTTCTGAATACCATCCATTCAACTAACCATCCCATACCACCTTTTGGAAAGTCCAAAGAAAGAAATAGCCTGATGACTCCAAGCATTGGTGCAGTCCAGACATACTGCAATGAGCTGCCTGAAGTGCTGAGGCTAGTGATGGGATTCCCTGAAATTGGAACTCTTCAAGCAGAAGGCTAGATGACCACTTGGTAGGGATATCTTACAAGAGGATTCCTTATATACTGAAAATTTAAATATTCAAAGAGATCAAAGAAAAAGGAAAAGTTACAATTACTCTTTTTGTGGTGACAATGAATTAGAAATTGAGGGGATGTCCATCAAGTGGGGAATGACTGAACAAGATATGGTATACGACTGTGATGGAATGCTATTGTATTATAAGAAATGACAAAACAGAATGCTCTCAGAGAAACCTAGGAAGACTTACATGAATTGATACAAAGTGATATGAGCAGAACCAGGAGCACTTTGTACATAGTAACATCAATGTTGTACAATAAGCAACTACAAATAATTACTCTTCAACTATAATAGCTATGAATGAGCTATTTTCAACTATACAATGATACAAGATAATTCCAAAGGACTCATGATGAAAAATTCCATCTGCCTCCAAAGAAGGAATTGATGGAGTCCAAATGCAGATCAAAGCATAGTTTTTAAATTTTCTTAATTATTCTTGGAGGGTTTTGCTCTTCATTTTCTTTTGCAACACAGCCAATAAGGAAATGTTTTGCATGACCATACATGCATAATCTATAGCAAATTGCTTGTCTTCTTAAGGAACAGGGAGGGAAGGGAAGGAGAGAATTTGGAACCCAACATTTTAAAAAATGAGTATTTGGTTAAGATGGCGGCAGAGTAAGAAGCAGCTCTTAACCTCTCCTGACCGAAACACACAAAACTCCTCAAGGGGACATAAAAACAAGTCCAGACGAACGGAGGAACCCCACAACAGGGCACAGCGTGGAAGGTACGTGGAATCGA
>NC_058130.1:341929670-342111829 GCF_016433145.1 Gracilinanus agilis | reverse complement strand
GGGGGGGGTTGAAGGGGAAAGGTGGAGCATGAATCATGTAACCATGTTAAAAATGAATATTAATAAATGTTAAAAAAAATGAGTATTTTAAATTTTGTTTACTTATAATTAAAAAAATTTTAATTATATATGTATATATATATATACATTTATACACAAACAAAGGTTATGTGTTAGTATAGAACATTCCTCCCCACCTCAGGAGTTGCTATTGTTATAAGTAAGAGAGGGTTAAAGTATGTCAGGTTGGTCTGCAAGGGAGAGTGGCAGGAGGATAAAGATTCTGGAATTTTGAAGTAAGGGTCAGACAGTTAACTGAGGTTTTGGAGGTCTCTTTCTGGAGATGTCTGGAGAGACTGGCTGCTTTTCCTCAGTGGCTGATTCTACCCTGATTCCCCATCCTACCTGCTGCCTTGCTGCTACCCTGCTGTTATCTACTGTGTTTCCTGGTGATCCTGAACCATCTGGCATCTATCTGTAAGATCAGGTCATGTTCTTTTGGATCCAGGACCTCTCCCTGGGCCCTGTTAAGTCTGCCTCAGACCACTATCTTCAACACCATCTAAGTGCAGACTTATTTAAATTAGGGACTGGGATCTCTAGGTCAGTGAGGGAGGACTGGTATAGCTCAAACTCTATGAAGACTCCCAGGGAAGGGACATTTAGATCTGGGGGGTTTAGGTAGCTGAAATTAGTGTCAGTGTCATCCCAATTCCCATCTAACCTTTCCCAATTATAATAAATGCAAAGTCCATCCCTGTTACTGAGTAGTCTGTGTGTGTAGTCTCAGGCCAGGCTCTGCCTGGCTGGGTTCTGTTGGCCTTCCCAAACCACAGTCAATCTACTGAAACTGGCCCTATCCTAACATCTGGTCCCATACCCTATTCCACCCTCTTACACTATTAAGTTCCAAAAGTGAGGTTTAAACCCAAATATTCCTCACCGAAAGCTCAATATTCTATCCGCTATGTCATACTGCCTTCACAAGGACAAGACCACTATACTACACATCAGGACAATTGTTTTAATTAATTTTTTTCAATGAATAAAAGTCTATTTTCTCTCTCTTCAAACTTTCTCCCCAATGAAAAAAGAAAAGGAGAGAGAAGGAACACCTTGTAACAAATATGCAGTCAGACAAAACAATTTCTTCCCTGAGCAATGTCACAGAAATTTACCTCAGTCTGCACTCAGAGTCAGGAAGTAAGTAGCATGCTTCCTCATCAACAGCATATATGAATTTTAGTGTTATCTCCTTCTTAACTAGGGGTATTACTGTAGATAATTTATTTAACTTACAAATTATTTAACTTACAAGCCTCAGTTTTCTCATCTTTAAAAAAAAAAGATTGGATTCAATCTCTGAGTTCTCTTCAAACAAATTCTATGAATCAGAGTGCCCAATATTTATCTTTCAAGGATGACTCATGCCAGCAAGTTCTGGAAAAGACAAAACCAAGTCAAGACGGTACCATGATTTGGAACATAGTCCAGAAATTCTAGCCAAAGATATTGCTGGAGCCAACTTGCTGTTAGAAGAATCATAATCCCCTAATGTAGCCATAATATTGATGACTTGTCTACCCAAGATAATTCCAAAGGACTTATGATAAAAAATGCTATTCACCTCTAGAGAAAGAATTGATGGAGTCTGAAAGGAGATTGAAGTATACTTTGTTTTACTTAATTCTTCTTTTTGGGGGGGTAGGGGGAGGGAATCTATTTTTTCTTTCACAACAAGGCTAATATAGAAATATATTTTGCATAACTACACATGAATAATCTGTATTAAATTGCCTCTCAAGGAAGAAGGCAGAAAATTTGGAACTCAAATTTTTTTAAAAAGAATATTAAGAAGTGTTTTACACATAATTGGAAATTTTATTTTAAAAATTATATAAGAAAAGGAAAAAAATTGCAGTGACAAAAAAAGCAAATTTCAGAATGTTAATCTAAAACCAGGGCTAGTAAATGGGGGAGGAGTTTAAGTATTTGATTGTGAACATAACACAATCAACCGGCAATTTAATTCTGAGAACCTGAGGTAATGGGGAAAAAAGAATATACATATAATAGCTCCTTTCCCCCAACTCTCTATCTCTGATATGCTAGAGAAAGCATGTAAAATTGCTATGGAGAAGAGAGAGACTTTAAAGAAAAATTATTTATTGGGGTTGGCCATTCAGAAGAAAAAGGAAAATAAGAGAGAGATTGTTTGCTCCTTAAAATTGTTACATGAAAGAAAAGATTACATTCTTAAAACAGGATAAGAATTTCCTTACAGAAAGATTTCACCACCAGGTGGCACTGCCAGTCATTATTCTGGATCTGTCTTAGGAAATTTTTGGAGCTGGTATTTTGTGCTCAGGCCCAATGAATAGAAGGGCCAAAGAAGTCTAATATTCTATGATTATCAAAGATAACATTCTACCCTCAGTTCTGCTTCTCTGGAAGTAGTGCTAACTTGTTATGGGCAAGGGAGCTTAGATTTTTGTGGATTTACTTAATCAGAAATCAGCTCTTCAATCAACTGAAGTATAACCTTGGAGACTGAAAATAAAATTGGCAGATATGATTGCTCAGCAGCTGTCAGTGATAATTGATAGATTATGGAGAATAAGAAAAGCATCACAGGACTGAAGAAAAGAAAATGTGGTCCTAATTTTCAAAGCAAAAAGAGAATGGAATTTTTATATTCTACACCAATGAGTTTTACTTTAACTCTTGGTGAAATTCTAGGTCATAAACTCTAAGATTCCACCTTATACCCATGAAATTGGCAAATCTGGGCAAAAAAAAGAGGAAATGACAAATGTTGGAGGGGCTGCAGGAAAACGGGCAGACTGAGACACTATTGGTGGAATATGAATTGGTGTAGCCAATCTGTAAAGCAACTTGGAATTATATCCCCAAAGTTACCAAGCTACATATAGAATTTGACAAGATGATACTTCATTAAGTTTAGGTTAAAAGGGGGCCAGAGAAAAAGGAAACGATCTCATTTGTATTTATAACAGCCCTTTTATGGTGATGAAGAACTAGAAACTAAGGGGTTAGTCCTCAACTAGAGAATGGTTAAAAACATTGGAGTATATGAATGTGATGTAATACTATTATGCGGTTAGGAAGTAAGGAAAGGGATGGTTTTAGAGTACACTTGTTTAAATTGATGTAGAGTGAAATAAACTGAACCAGGAGAACAATTTATATACTATATTAACCAGTATTCTAGAAGATGAATAATGAAGACTGTTATCTGCGTCCTCAACAGAGAAGCAATAAATAAAATATGCAGAAAAACACATACATTTTTGCAAAGAGCCAATGCAGGAGTTTGTTTGGCTTAACTGTGCTTATTTATTATAGAGGTTTAATTTTTCTTTGTTTTGTTTTTGGGGGAGGAGGAAGGAAGAGATAGGAGAAGAGAAATAAGTGCTTGTTAATTGAAAAAATATATATCAAATTGTATTAGAAACTTCTGTTTTTTAACATCATCTTTATTTTTCAATCTACCCCTTCCTCCTCCCTTACCTAGAAGGAAGAAAGACAGAAACAAAAAAGAAAACAAAAGAAAAATCAGGTGAACAAAACTAACCAATGTATCAATTGAGTCTTGACAGATGTCAAGAAGATATTCTTTTTAAAAATTACTAATGAATGTCTAGAAAATGAATTGGTTATTTTTTAATAATCAGCATAGCTTTATTAAGATGAGAGATGTGGATAAAAAGTTTTATAGATTTTTGGTCTCTTAAAGTAAATTTATTTTTTACACATATTTCCAATATATTTTACCCATCTTCATTACTCCATTGAAGAACAGCAAAACTGTTGAGACCAGCAAAACTCTGTCAGCTTTGGCTATTGTACACACACACACACACACACACACACACACACACACACACACACACACACACACCTTCCTTTCCTTACATTTTAAGTTTGTAATCTCTTTTTTAAAAAATTTAAAGTAGATTTTTTCTTTTTT
The DNA here is from genome assembly GCF_016433145.1 of Gracilinanus agilis. NCBI lineage: Eukaryota > Metazoa > Chordata > Mammalia > Didelphimorphia > Didelphidae > Gracilinanus > Gracilinanus agilis. Next base: position 342,107,838 of record NC_058130.1, on the reverse strand, counting down.
TCTGCTCCAAATTTTCTCCCTTCACTCTGCACTTCTCCACCCCTAGAGAAGGCAAGAAAAAAATTACAAATAGTAAACAAATTTCTGCATTAACTATGTTTTGAAAAAAAACAAGAAATATATGTTCAATCTGCATTGTGAGTCCTTCAGTTCTCTCACTTGAGGTGGCTAATATATCATTATGAAAATGATATGTCATTGTATTGACCAGAGTTTCCAAGTCTTTTAAATTTGATTATCTTTATACTATTAATATTACAATGTATATTGTTCTCTTGGTTCTTCTCTTCACTTTGCATTAGTTCAAATAAGTCTTCCGAGATTTTTCTGAAATCAACTCTTTCATTATTCTCACAGCACAATAATATTCCATTATATTCATATACCATAGCTTGTTTAGGCATTCCCCAATTGATGGGCATCCCCCTCAATATCCAAATCTTTGCCGCTATAAAAAGAAATGCCATAAAAATTTTTTACTTGTGGGTTCTTTTCCTCTTTCTTTGTTCTCTTTCTAGTGAAACTAGTAGTTGTATTGCTGGATGAAATGGTATGCATTAGTTTTTTTTTAATTTTTTTGTTACATACTTAATCACTACTACCACCACCACCAAAAAACATTTAAATAAACAAATGCATAAAAAATTATGTGCAAAAACAGAAACTCCACATTTTTTGCAATTTGTTTAAAATATGTAAATTATATATGTGTGTTTAAAATATGTTTGTTTAAAATATGTAAATATGTATGTAAATTATATATGTGTGCTAATATAAACATTCTCTGAAATCTCTTTATTTTATTTACTTTGGATTTGTTTACTTTGATATTTTTTTCTCTTGACTTTATGGCTAATATTTTTTGTGTATTATTCTTATTCCCCTTTCTTTTCTTTTCATCTCTTCATATATTTCCCTTATTTTATTTATATTTCCAAAATTTGTCATTTCTAATAACATAATACAATCTATTACATTCAAATATCACAATCTATTCAGTCATTTCTCCCAATCATTACATTTGTATTATTTTCAGTTCTTCGTCTTGACAAAACTTCCATGAATATTTTCATACATACACAGCTTTTTATCCTCTCAATAATGCCATTAGGGCCTAATCCTAATAATGGGATCCCTAGATCAATGAGCATCAACAGCTTTATAGTTCTTAATGTATATATCTTGTTTTCTTAAAAAATAATTCATAGCTGATCTAGCAATGTAATATTAGACCTATTTCTCCAAGTTCCTATCAGCATTTAATTTGATCAACTTAACCTGTCTGGATCTAAGTTAATATATATTACCATATTCTTTTCAAAACCAAATCTTTCCAGCTGTCTCATACACAGTGAAACTTTTGTTCCAATTCCATAACCCATCAGGAATACAGGATTACCTTTGTGGTATGATGAGTGTTAAAGCAAGGCTGTTGCACAATATTATGCTCCCTGAACCAATGTTGTTTGGATTATGTGGTTTTTTTTTTCCGGCTTAGTTCTACTATTATACTATTTAGATCATACAGGTATGTGGGGGCTTTCCAGATATCTATCATATTTAGCTTATCTAAAGTTCTATTCATCCCTTTAACTTATTTCTTATTTAATTTTTGGTTAGATTTATCTAGTTCTGAGAGGGGAAAATTAAAGTTCCCCACTATTATTATTTTGTTTTTTATTTCCATCTGTAACTCATTTAGTTTTTCCTTTTAAAATCTGGATTTCATAATACCTAGTGTATATTGATAATGCTTCATTATCCATAGTCCCACCCCCAAAACATAATATAGTTACCCTGTTCATCCCTTCAGATAATATCCATTTTAGCCCTAACTCTGTCAGAGATCATAACTATTACCCCTGTCTTCTTTGGATCAGCTGAAGCATGGAATATTCTGCTCCAGCTCCTTACCTTCACTCTATCTATGTATGTCTCTCATTTTCAGTGTGTTTCTTGTAAACAACACATTGTTTAGATCTGGTTTTTGATCCATTCTATTATTCATTTTTGTCCCATGGGTGAATTCATCCTATTTGTACTCAATGTCAGTTACCAGTTATGCCTTTCCATCTATTCCATTCCTTTTCACTGTCCTCCTCTTCCTTTCTCTTTGCCTTTTTCCTCCTCAGATATCAAATTTCCTTTGACCCAAACCCCTCTAATTCATACCCCTTCCCCAAAATCCTCCCTTATCCTATCCTGTTTCCCTTATAGTTCCAAATTGACCCACCTTTCCAAAGGTTCCTTTCTTGTCCCTTCCCCTTTACCTTTTAATTCAAAATCTATCTACCTTGCCAAAGATCCCTTCCTTATCACCTCAACCATGTCCTCCTACTTCTTGATATAAGTTTTGTAAGAAATAAAATTAATATAAAAGGATAGATTTAAAAATATCATGGTTTTAAAGGGGCAGCCTTTTAGGAAGGCTTGATAGCCATTTAGAAAAATGAAGCCACATGCCTGTTAAGAGTTAGTTTGAAAGTGCCACCACACCTCCACAAGTAAACTGCTTCAGCCAGAAAAGAGAACATCCCCTTTCAGTCATTCAGCCTTTATTCTTCTCTCTACATTATTAGGTAATTGCCTACATCATTTATGTAAGCCAGGAATCATGGGAAATGTAGTTTAAAAGAGCCCTAAATGTCCACAGGAAGTTTAGATCAGGGACCTCAAAATTAGTTCAAGGACTCCCAAATTTCCAATATCACAGTTTGACTATAAAAATCCCTCCCTATCTTGTCCTAATTGTCCTTCCCTATCCCCTCATCTTACTCCACTACTTCCTTAAATATAGTCTTCTCCAGGTATCCCTCCCTTCTTTCTCTTTTCTTATCCCCTTGCTCTCCTTTCTTTTAACACAGTGATTCCCAAGTGGGCACCACCACCCCCTGGTGGTGCTGCAGTGATCTAGGGAGGCGGTGATGGCCACAGATGCACTTATCTTTCCTATTAATTACTATTAAAATTTTTTAAAAATTAATTTCAAGGGGCACTAAGTAATTTTTTTCTGGAAAAGGGGGGGGTAGGCCAAAAAAGTTTGGGAACCACTGTCTTAACTCATCCTTCTTTTATTCTCTCAGAACACCAAGGGGACTCCCAGCCTCTCTCTTATTCCATCCCCCTTTCCTCCTATTTCTCTATTGCATGATGTACATTATTTAGGGAACATTGATCCTGAGTACAGAGTCTAGCCCTGGTGTCTCCTGGCATCAGCATGAGTCTGTGTGAATGTCAATGTCAACATTCAATGTCACCATAGAGGGAGGAACTAGTGGGATTAAAAAGGCAATGGAGGGAAGGAGAGGCTCTCTTTATTTCCACTCTTGAACAGACCAACTCCCTGGGCTGGTGCTTGGCAAGGGGCAGGCAGTGAAGCATGGAAGTAGCCTCACTGGACTGAATTCTGGGACCTCATCTTAAATTAGAAAAGTTGAGACCTCTCTCTACCTCTATCAAACTCTCTCTTACTAATAAATGCTTATAACGCTGGTGGTGAGCCTCAAGACCAACTTTTATTTGTTACACTATATGGTAAGAAACTTTTCATTTATCTAATTATGCATGTTCACTCTTTATCCCAGGTCTGATGAGAGTAGGGTTTTTATACTAGCAGTTCTTCAGCCTCCTCCTCCCCTTCTCTATGGCAGTTCCTCCACTTATTCCTCCTCCATATGAGATAGTCATTCCACCCTACCTCCTCCTGCTCTACTATGCTATTTCCACTCATTTCCACTCATTCCATTACATTCATCTTGGCCTTGAGTTTTTCATCCATACATGTCCTTCAAAACACCCAGGCAAAGATGCCATTCCCAGAGTCTACAGATAACATTTTCCCACATAGGAATCAAATAATTTGACCTTTTGAATTGTTTAGGATTAGTCTTCCATTATCTTTGTATGCTTATTATAGATCAGATTTTCTGCTGAGCTCTAGGTTATTCTCCAGGAATTGTCGAAACATTTAGTTTGTTAAATATAAATTTTTTACATTTTATAATTACGCTCAGCTTTGCTGGATATGTTATTCTTGGTTATAAGTCCAGTTCTTTTGTTCTATGAAATGCTGTGTTCCATGTTCTGTGTTCTTTAAATGTTGTAGATTCTAAGTCTTGTGTTTTTCTGACTTTAGTTCCACAGTACTTAAATTGCTTTTTTATCTTGATGCTCATAGTATTTTCTACTTTAGCTGGGAGCTATGGAACTTAACAATGATGTTCCTGTGCATTTCCATCTTTGAATCTCTTTGAGGCTGTAATTAGTGGATTCTTTCATTTTTTTATTTTGCCCTCTGATTCTAGAATTTCTAGGCAGTTTTTCTTTATAAGAAATAAAGTTAGGACTACGGTCCTTATTTTTCATAAATGTTATTAGAATTTACTTGGATAGGTAAAGGCAGAAAGTTAGAGAAAAAAGTCTATGGGTGGTCTCAACTTGGATACCTCAGACAACTTTCTTTTGGCTTGTCACCTCAAAAAAAGAAAGAGAAAGAGAGCCTATTTCCTTGTCTCAAACATTTAACCTCCCTCTCTCTTCAGGATCAAATTCAATCATCACCAGATCAAGAGCATGGGCCACAGTCCCATGACCCATGCTTGGTAACATGATGTAGCTCTAGTAGTGTAGGGACATAGAGAGAACCCCCTGCATTATTCTGGGAAAGGGTTCCCTTTACACACCTTGATGATTTTTTGGAGTATGGTGTCTAAACTTTTTAAATTGTAACTTTTCAACTATTCTTATATAGTCTCTCCTTGATCTATTTTCCAAGGCAGTTGTTTTTGTGATAAGATATTTCATATTCTCTTCTATTACAGTGGTACCTTGGTGCTCGTCATTAATTCAATCCAGAAGGCAGATTGAGTACCAACTGAATTTTTCCCTTAAATAATAATGCAAATTAAATTAATCTGTTCCAGACACCCAGAAAACCCATATTTTGTAAGACATATGCTTTAATGAAGTTTCATTCTACTAAATAAAATGAAACAATAATTAGATTAAATAAAATAATTTTAACTTAACTTTACCTGTATTGAGAGGAGTTCATGGCCTTAAGAAGATGTTGGGGAAGAGAATACTATTGTCTGGAAGAAGAGTCCCCATCCTCAATATCTGAGAGCAGTTGCCCTTCTCGAGTTCTTTCTTTTTATCTTTTCTATCCATCATCATCACTGGAACATGCTTGAAATTCATCAGGTATATGCTTCACAAGAAACCTACTCAATAATGTGTGTTTTTGAATATGTATTTCAAAATTTCTCTGGTATGGGAAATGGTCTGGCCATTTAACAAATTTACAATTCTGATTGTTAAAGTTTTAGAGTGGAGTTTTTTTAAAACCCTTACCTTCCAACTTAGAATTAACACTGTTCTAAGACAGAAGAGTGATAAGGGTTAGGCAATGGGGGTTAAGTGACTTGCCCAGGGTCACACAGCTAGGAAGTATCTGAGGCCAGATTTGAACCCCAAACCTCTTGTCTCTAGGTCTGGCTTTCAATCCACTGAGCCATTTAGCTGCCCCCAGAGTGATATTTTCAACAAAGTTTTGCTCCTCCAACCATTTTGCACATATTTCCTTGATTCATGTTAAAATAAGATGCTGGGATACTATTCTGGGTAAAGATATGGCTTTATTATGACAGAGAAATCACATGGTCAGAGGTCTGCAGTTGTCCTCCCAGTTCAAAAGCTGAGACCCTGACCGTTGACACTGATAGGTTTTTAAAAGCAAAAAGTGGAACGTACAGAATGGAGGTAATGATTTACAGAGATCACTCTTGATGTCATTAATAGTGACTTATAGGTCATGGACAAGTCAGAACACTTTTGACCCAGGCTTCTTTACAGCTTATTCTGACATAATACATACCAACCTGTCTAAGCCCTCTAAGGGCCCTTGGCCTCCATGACTTTTAGGTGACCTTCTGGTCTCAGTAACTTCTTACAGGAATTAGTTTGATAGAAATATAGATTTACACACCTAAGTTTAACATCATAACTCACTCATGATCAATATGGTAATACACTTATAATTACTATAAGAATATACATATTTAAAATTATAACTCAGATATTATTGTGGGATTACATTCTTAATCTAGTTACATAGGTAGACTCTTGTCTGGGACTATATTCTTACTATAAATCACGGAGTTATAAGGTATAAAGCTAAATGGATTCTTAATCTAATATAAATGAGGGGCAGTTTAATTAAGTTTCCTTCTTACATTAATGAAATGGGGACATCCTCCTTTGCTTCCTCCTCACCTGAAGAAAACTCCCTCACCACTATTGCTGCTCTCTTTGAAGTTTCTGCAGTTTCTTAGTGTTGAGCTCTTCTTTATGCTTCTAAACTAACACATGATCCTTTGTTTTGGCTTAAGGGGGGATTTGCTTGCTAAGATTGTGTCAACAACAAGTTTTAGCAAGTGTGTCAAGTGCCAAGCAATAGGCAAATACTGCAACAATTTTTTTCTCTCCAAAATGCCTTTAATATCAAATTTGATGAGTTCCAAATCCATTGAGCACCAACATATGACTATGTTTCATTCTTTTGATTTTGCTTAAGTATTTCTTGTACTTTCCCCTTTCCAATTTTAGTTCTTAATCAATTATTTTCTTTGGTGAGTATCTGGATCTCTTTTTCCATTTGGATGATCTTTCATAATTTTCATGATTCTGTGTCATGCAAGAGGGAAATAGGTTTGAAGTATTTTGGAAGCTTAGAGAAACAGGCAGGAGCTGAGATTCCAACTGGAACACAGGGAACTCTCTCAAAAGGCAGTTGGTTTTTTTTAAGGATTTTGAGAAGCTACTGACCCGAGAGACCTGTGGATTTGGGGTATCTCAATGCAACACCTGGGACCTTACAACTGCCAGGATCAAGGAGTAGAGGTTGAGATTTCTAACTTGCTTGGTGGACAAGCAAAGCCAATCTCCCTGATTTCCTCTGAAGAGTTATTCAACTGGTTCCTGCACTCTTGCAGTATACTTGGACTACATCAGATCAAGACCATCAGATCAAATTTGTGAGATCCCATTAGTCCCTTGTGTCTCCACTGCCTATTTAGAGTAGTGTAGGGATTTCCCAGATCTTCAACTTTTAACCCAGAGTTTGATCCTTAGTGTTTTATGTTAAGTGTGACCTCTCCTATCATTTCTAACCCTGAAGTCAGTATTAAACCTGTCTTTATAAATCTTTGGTCCCAGTCTACTCACTTGTTAGTTTCATAGACTCCCAGGCTAGGTGAATCTGCAGAGGCAGTTGGTCTCAACTGCCAATCTGTAATCTCCCATTCCTTGTTCTTTGGAGGGGTTTGTGGTTTCCCAGTTTGTTATTCCCAGTCTGTTGCCCTGTCCTGTCAGTCCTCCTCCGATTTCTCTAAACCTAGTAATATTTAAATTACCCATAAAAGTTTCCCCATAAGAGGTATTAGTCTTATTTTTTCCTAATTTTCCTCAACTTCTCTCATTTGTTTTTTGAAGTCTTTTAAAATGTCTTCCCAAAGCTCTTTTTTGATTTTATGGCCATTAATTGTATTTCCTTACTGTTTATGACATAGATTTATTTACTTCACTCTGAGTTTGAGCCAAGATCTTCTCTTTCCCCATAAATAGTTGGATTCTTTCTCCTTTTCTTGCTCATTTTTTTAATTTAATTTTTAAAATTTTATCAACAAAGCCAATAGTCTTTATTATTGCCTTTTTGGCTGGAGTCCCATGGCTCCTAAGATGCTGGGGTGTTACCTCAGGTTTCAGAATTTTTTCCTCTGAGTCCTATTTAGTTATTCCATTTTTTATAGTTCAGGAACTGATGTACTTCTTGACCTCAGGTGCTCCAACCCTCAGGCAGTTGGCACTAAAACTGTAAGCAGTCAGTTCACCTTCCCCTAAGGCAACAACCAGGAACTTCACTTTCCTGGGAATGATTACAGTTCATAGGATTCCAATCCCTTTGCAAACATCCTCACCAATGCGCACTCCTTTAATTCTCCTCTCCTACTGCCTCAGCCCAGGATAGAGAAGGTATCTAGTCCATATTCCTTGGGCCTTCAAAGTCCCTTGTTTGTTAGCAGCAAGGCTTGAGTTCTTACCGTTAGGGCCTGGTACCCAAAGACCCTGTTGTCCATTCTTTCAATATCTAGCTATGGGTCATCAGGAGTCTCTGGACTTGAAACTGCACCAGACACAGCTGCTCCCAGAGCCCTCTGCTTGAAGATTCCAGGGCTATTCTCAAGGTTATAAGCTTCAGTACTCAGCAAACAAGATGAGGTTGCCTCCTCCCCCCAGAGGATGCTTTGTTGATTCCACTCCGCTCTATTGCTGCCCCCAGGGACCTGTGGTGTGGGACTGAGGTCAGGGAAGTCAGAAACTTCCTCCCTAGTTGTCCCCGACTGTTCAGTTTCACTCCTAACTCCTGTCTGTTTTGCCTCTTTTAGCCTAGATCTGTGGAGTTATTTTTGGGTGTTTGTACCTCAGTTGTGTTCATTAGTATTTCTATAATTATTAATGTTTTAGAACTTTTTTATATGTCTATTGATAGCTTTGACTTCTTTCTCTGAAAACTGTTTATTCATATCCTTTGACTACCAGCTGAGTAATTGCTCATATCTTAAAAAAAATTACTCACTTTCCTATATATTTTAGAAATGAGACCTTTATCAGAGAAATCTGATACAAAAAGATATTTTTTTGTAGTTTCTGCTTTTATTCTCATTTTAGCTGCATTGGTTTTATTTGTGCAAAATCTTTTTTAATTTTATGTAATCAAAATTACTCATTTTATCTCTTGTGAACCACTCTGTCTCTTGTTTGGCTGTGAACTCTTCCCCTATTCACAGCTGTGACAAGTAATTTTTCCCCTGTTCCACTAATTTACTTATGATATCATCTTCTACATCTAAATCATTTTACATTTTATTTTACATCTAAACCTATTTTGAGTTTATCTTGAAATGTGGTATAATCTCTTAATCTATACATAGTTTCTGCCATACTAGTTTCCAATTTTCGCAATCATTTTTATCAAATAATGAATTCCTGTTCCCAAAGCTGGCATCTTTGGGTTTAACAAACAGTAGGTTACGGTATTTATTTACTTCTATATATTGTATACTAAACTGTTCCACTAGCCAACCTCTCTATTTCTTATCCAGTATAAAATTGTCTTGATGATAACAACTTTGTAGTATACCTTGAGATCTTGTACTACTAGGAAGGACTCTTTCCCATTTTTTTTTTCATTGATTCTTTTGATATTCTTGGCCTTTGGGTCTTCCAGATAAATTTTGTTACTATTTTTTTCTAGCTCAAAAAGTAATTCTGTGGAAGTTTGATTAGCATGACACTGAATAAGTAAATTAATTTAAGTAGCATTATCATTTTTATTATATTGGCTTGCCCTAACCATGAGTAATTAATATTTTTCCAATTATTTGACTATTTGTCTGAAGAGTATTTTTTCATATTATTTAATTTATTTTTTCTAATATTTTTCCATGATTATATGATTCATGTTCTCTCCCTTTCCTCTTCCCTCCCCCCTCCCAGAGCTGACAAGCAATTCCACTGGTTTATACATGTCTTATTATTCAAAACTTATTTCCATATTATTCGTATTTGTAATAGAGTAATCTTTTAAAAACCACAACCCCAAATCATATACCAAATAACCAAGTGATGAATCATATGTTTTTCTTCTGCATTTCTAATCCCATAGTTCTTTGCCTAGATATGGATAGCATTCTTTTACATAAATTCCATGGGATTGTTCTTGATCATTGCATTGCTATTAGTAGCAGAGACATTACATTTGATCTTCCCACAATGTTTCAGTTACTGTGTACAATGTTCTCCTGGTTTTATTCATTTCACTACATATCAGTTCATGGAGGTCTTTTCAGTTCATATAGAAATCAAGAAGTTCATCATTCCTTATAGCACAATAGTATTTCATTACCCTCATATACCACAATTTGTTCAGCCATTCCCCAATTGAAGGATACTCCCTCTTTTCCAATTTTTTGCCACCACAAAAAGGACAGCTATAAATATTTTTGTACAAACATTTTTAAAAATCTCTTTGGGGTACAAACTAGTAGTGGTATAGCTGGATCAAAGAGCATGCAATCTCTTAAAGCCCTTTGGGCATAGTTCTAAATTGCCATCCAGAATGGTTAGATCAATTCACAGCCCCACCGGTAATGCATTAGTGTCCCAATTTTGCCATAACCCCTCCAACATTCGTTAATTTCCTTTACTGTAATATTGGACAATCTGCTAGGTGTGAGGTGGTACCACCGAGTTGTTTTGATTTGCATTTCTCTAATCAGGAGAGATTTAGAACACTTTTTCATGTGATTTTTGATAGTTTTGATTTCATCATGCGAAAACTGCCTACTCCCATGTGAACTGGAATGACCTCCAACAATTGATGCAGAGTGAAAGGAACAGAACCAGGAGAACATTGTACACAGAGACTGATACACTGTGGTACAATTGAAAGTAATGGACTTTTCTACCAGCAGCAATGCAATATTCCAGGACAATCCAGAGGAACTTGGAGAAAGAATGAGAAAGAACACTATCCACAACCAGAGAAAGAACTGTGGGAGTAGAAACACAGAAGAAAAACATTTTCTTGATCATATAGTTTGATGGGGATATGATTGGGGATGTAGACTCTAAATGATCACTCTATTGCAAATAGTAATAATATGGAAATAGGTCTTGATGAATGATACATGTAAAACCCTGTGGAATTGATCATTGGCTATGGGAGGAGGAGTTGAGGAAAAGAATATAAATCATATAACCATGGAAAAAGATTCTAAATTAATTAATTAATTATATATATATATATATATTTTTTTTTAACTATCTATTCATGTCACTTGACCATTTGTCAATTGGGAAATTGCTTGACTTTTTATAAATTTGACTTAGTCCTTATATATTTGGGAAATTAGACCTTTGTCAGACATTTTTGTTATAAAATTTTTTCCCAGTTTGTTGATTCCCTTCTAATTTTGGTTGCATTGGTTTTGTTTGCACAAAAACTTTTAAATTTAATATAATCAAAATTATTCATTTTACTTATTGTAATATTCTCTGTCTCTTGCTTGGTCTTAAATTTCTTCTTTTCCCATAGATCTGACAGGTATATTATTCTATGTTCACTTAATTTAGTTATGATTTTACAAGTCATTTACCCATTTTGAATTTATCTTGGTATAGAGTGTGAGATGTTAATCTAAACCTTATTTTTCCCCATACTGTTTTCCAATTTTCCCAGAAGTTTTTGTCAAATAGTGAGTTCTTGTCCAAAAATCTGGGATATTTGGGTTTATCATACACTAGCTTGCTGAGGTCATTTACCCCTAATCTGTTCCATTGATCCACCCTTCTATCTCTTAACCAATACCATATTGTTTTGATGATCACTGCTTTATACTACAGTTTAAGATCTGTACTGCTAGGCCCCCATCCTTCACATTTTGTTTCATTAGTTTTCTTGATATTCTTGATCTTTTCTTCTTCCAGATGAGCTTTGTTTTAACTTTTTCTAATTCTATAAAAAAGTGGTTTTTTTTTGTAATTTGCGAGGAATGGCGCTGAATAAGTAAATTAGTTTAAGTAGGTTGTCATTTTTATTATATTAGCTCATTCTACTCATGAGAAATTAATGTTTTTCCAGTTGTTTAGATCTAGTTTTATTTGTGTGAAAAGTGTTTTGTAGTTGTGTTCATATAATTCCTGAGTTTTGTCTTGGCAAATGGATTCCTAAATATCTTATATTGTCTAGAATGATTTCAAATGGAGTTTCTCTTTCTAACTCTTGCTGCTGAGTTTTGTTGGAAATATATAGAAATGCTGATGACTTATGTGGGCTTATTTTGTATCCTGTAACTTTGCTAAAGTTATTATTTTCACTAGCTTTTTAGCTGGTTTTCTAGGATTCTCTAAGTATATAATCATATCATCTGCAAAGAGTGATAGTTTAGTCTCCTCATTGCCTACTTTAATCCCTTCAATTTATTTTTCTTATCTAATTGCTATTGCTAGCATTTCTAGCACAATCTTAAATAATACAGGTGATAAAGGGCATCCTTGCTTCATTCCAGATCTTATTGGGAAGGCTTTTAACTTATCCCCATTGCAGATTATACTTGCTAATGGTTTTAAATAAATACTGTTTATCATTTTGAGAAAAGGCCCTTCTATTCCTTTGCTTTCTAGTGTTTTCTTTTTAAAAAAAAAAAAACCCTTACCTTATATCTTGGAGTCAATATTGTGTATTGGCTCCATGGCAGAAGAGTGGTAAGGGCTAGGCAATGTGGGTTAAGTGACTTCCCCAGGGGCACACAGCCAGGAAGTATCTAAGGCCAGATTTGAACCTAAGACCTCCCATCTCTAGGCCTGGGTCCCAATCCACTGAACCATCCAGCTGCCCCCTCTAATGTTTTCAATAGGAATAGGTGTCGTATTTTGTCAAAGGCTTTTTATGCATCTATTTAGAGTATCATGTGATTTCTGTTAGTTTGGTTATTGATATGGTCAATTATGTGTGGATGGTTTTCCTAATATTAAACCAACCTTGCATTCCTGGTATAAATCCCACCTGGTCACAGTAAATAATCCCTGTGATAATTTGCTGTGATCTCTTTGCTAGTATTTTATTTAAGTTTTTGCATCTATGTTTATTAAGGAGATTGGTCTATAGTTTTCTTTCTCAGTTTTTGGTCTTCTTGGCTTAGGAATAAATACCATATTTCTGTTATAAAAAAGAATTTGTTAAGACTCCTTCTTTGCTTATTTTGTTTGTATAGTATTGGGATTAGATGTTCTTTAAATATTTTTTGGAATTCACTCATGAATCCATCTGGCCCTGGTGATTTTATTTAGGGAGTTCCTTGATGGCTTGTTCAATTTCTTTTTCTAAAATGGGATTATTTGAGTATTTTATTTCCTCTTTTGTTAATCTAGGCAATTTATATTTTTGTAAATATTCACCATTTCACCTAGATTGTCATATTTTTTGCCATATAATTGGGCAAAATAGTCTTTAATGATTACCTTAATTTCCTCTTCATTAGAGGTAAGATCACCCTTTTCATTTTTTATACTATTATTTTCATTCTCTTCTTTCTTTTTTCTAACATTTCATTCACTTCCCTTACTTCTTTCTTATTTATTTTTTGGTTCAACTTATCTAATTCTTATATGGGAAGGTTGAGGCCCTCCACTAGTATGGTTTTACTATCTATTTCCTCCTTAAGCTCCTTTAGTTTCTCCTTTAAAAATATGAATGCTATACCATTTGGTGAATAAAAGTTTAGTAATGATATTACTTCATTGTTTATAGTACCCTTTAGCAAAATGTAATTTTCTTCCTTATCTCTTTTAATCAGTTCATTTTTATACTTTGGCTTTGTCTGGTATCATGATTGCTACTCCTGCTTTTTTTTTACTTTAGATGATGCATAATAAATTTTGCTCTTCCCTTTTACCTTGAATCTGTCTGTGTTACCCTGCCTCAAATGTGTTTATTCTAAACAACATATAGTAGGATTCTAGTTTTTAATCCACTCTGCTATCTACTTCTGTTTTATGGGTGAGTTCATCCCATTCAGATTCAGATTTCAATAGTTCTTTTACTTTCAATTTTACAGTTATGATTACTAACTATGTATAAGATTCACAGTTATGATTACTATATATTGAACTCCATCTTATTTTCTCATTTTGATCCTGCCTTATTCCTTTCACCCTGTTTCTCTTCACCAATGTTTTGTTTTTTTCATCCTTCCACTTTCCCCTCCCTTCAATTACCTCCCCTTTCCCTTGTCTTATTCCTCTTCTACTTCTCTATTAGAGTATGCTTGAATTCTATAGCCCATTGAATATATTTGTTATTCCCTCTGAGCCAGTTAAAATGACAGTAAAGTTTAAGCCTTGCCTATCACCACCCTCATCCTCCCCTCCCCATAATAATTTTTCACACTTCTTTATGTTATATAATTTACTCCATTCCATCTCTCCCTTCGCTTTTCTCTCAATGCAATCCTCTTTTTCACTCCTTGATTTTTTTTTTTACATATCATCATAATCAGTTTACTTCCCCACAGTCTTTCTAAGCATATTCCTTCTATCTGGTCTACTACTAAGAATAATGTTTAAGAATTACAGAAATCTTCTTTACATGTAGAAATACAAACATTTTTACTTTAACGAGTCCCTTAATTTTTCTCTTTCTTATTCACCTTTTTAGGTTTATCTTGAGTCCTATTTTTGAACTTCAAAGTTTTTGTTTAGGTTTGGCTTATTCCTCAGGAATATTTAGAAATTTTCTATCTTATTGAATGTCCTTTTTTCCATGAAAGAATATATTTAGTTTTACTGAATATGTGACTCTGCATTGTAAACCTAGATCTTTCACTCTCCTGAATATCATATCCCATGCCTTCCAATCTTTCAATGTAGAAACCACTAAGTCCTGTGTGATTCTGATTGTAGCTCCATAGTATTTGAATTGTTTCTTTCTAGAAGTTTGCAGTATTTTCTCCTTGGCTTGGGATCTCTTGAATTTAGCTATTATGTTCCTGGAAGTAGTCATTTGAGGATTTCTTTCTGGAGGTGATCTGTGGACTCTTTCAATTTCTATTTTATTTTCTTGTTCAAGAATATCTGATAAGTTTTCTTTGATAATTTCTTATTCTATAGTGTCCAATATTTTTTTTTATCATGGCTTTCAATAATTTTAAAATAGTCTTTCCTGGATCTATTTTCCAGGTCAATTGTTTTTTCAATGAGATATTTCCTGTTTTCTTCTGTTTTTTTTTCATTATTTTGATTTTGTTTTATTGTTTTTTGATGTCTCCTGAAATCATTAGTTTCTAGTTGCTCAATTCTAATTTTTAAGGCCTAATTTTTCCCTGTCAGCTTTCAAGTCTCCTTTTTAATTTCTTCTTGTATTGCTTTCATTTTGGTTCCTCTCTTTTCCTCTACCTCTCTTAATTGGTTTTTGAAGTCCTTTTGGAATTCTTCCAGAATCTGTGCCCAATCCATATTTTTCTTTTGGACTTTGCATGTGTTTGCTTTGCTTTCACTGTCCCCTTCTGTGTCTGTATCTTGTTCTTTGTCTCCACAAAAATTCTTTATAGTTAGGTGCTTTTTTTGTTGTCTGCTCATTTTCCCTACCTTTTTATAGGTAGGCTCTGTTCTCTGGTTGGTTAGGGTAAACTCTTAAACTTGAGTCCGTTTTTGATGCTCTCTATCAAGTCTGAAAGGTCAAAACTACACATGACTGGGGCTATTTATGCCTCTAGAAAGCAAGAGCTCTTACAATAATTAGCAATATGAAAGTGTGTTTTGCATGACAATAAAAACAAAATTTAAAAAAGAAGGAACCCCGGGGGCAGCTGGGTAGCTCAGTGGAGTGAGAGTCAGGCCTAGAGACAGGAGGTCCTAGGTTCAAACCCGGCCTCAGCCACTTCCCAGCTGTGTGACCCTGGGCAAGTCACTTGACCCCCATTGCCCACCCTTACCAATCTTCCACCTATGAGACAATACACCAAGTACAAGGGTTTAAAAAAAAAAAAAAAAAGAAGCAGCCCTTTTGGTTGTAAATTGAAAGATCTTGTAAATGTAATATTTGTGTCCTTGAATTAAAATGTAAACTTTTGATGAGGAGGATTATTTTTCTTTTTTGTTAGTCATTGTATTCTGAGTGTTTAGTATGGTGCTTGGCTCCTTGTTTGTGTGTTTCAGAGGTCCACCAACTGGCCAGCAATATCAAAACTTCCAGATTCCTTTAGAATGTCTAGTATCAGGGGCAGCTAGGTGGCTCAGTGGATTGAGAGCCAGTTCTAAAGACAGGTTGTCCTGGATTCAAATATGGCCTAGCTGTGTGGGCCTGGACAAGTTAACCTCAATTGCCTAGCCCTTACCATTTAAAACCAGGGTTTTAAATAAATAAATAAAATGTCCAGTATCTCCACAAAAAAATGAGTGCTTTGTTGGGAGAATGTTACCCAGGTTTTTATATGTGGATAGCAATGTATATTATTTATGTATTTGCATTAATATGTGTACCTTCACTGTGATGTAAGAAATGATGAATGGAGATGATTTCAGAAATCTGGGAAAACCTATATGAACTGATGCAAAGGGAAGATAACAAAACCACGAGAACAATGTTCATAGTCACAACAATTTTGTAAGGAAAATCAATTGTGAAAGACTTAGTAACTCTGATCAATACAATGATCCACCACTACTCCAAAGGACTTGTGTTATAAAATGCTCTCCACCTCCAGACAGAGAATTGATGGACTCAAAAATATAGATTGAAGCATTTTTTTTCCTTTTGTGAGAATTTAAATTTAGGCTTTATGCTAAATATGAGAATTCTAAAGTAATATTGTGGTCTCTGATTAAAAATATTACAGTTTAAGTTAAAATGACTTTTAGCAGATTTATTTACAAAGAGGTGGAAGAGTGAAAGTGGAAAAATGTAGATAAAGAGACAGAAAGTACTGCCTAGCTACAAATACCCTAAGTTTAATCCTAATGTCTCCAGACCACAAATGTGAATTCGAAATCGAATCTCACCAGAATCCAAAATCCTAATTAGGAATCCAAAATCCGAAGAACTAGGAGATACTGAAGAATCTGCCAAGAACCTTCAGTGCACACAAAGCTAGGACCACCAAGAATCTCACCAGAACTTATGCTAAAGGGAGTGTCCTACCAAAGTGCCAACAAGCAGAGAGGGTCTCCTTACCAAAGAGCCAAGGAAGGAAATCACTCCACTCATCACCACAAACTGATGCAGGATCCAGGAAAAGAGTCTCCTCCTCCAGTCTGGCTCACCAACACAGAGGGAATGACTGAATCTTTGAGCTGGCCTTTTTAAAGCAATTTTCTCCATGTCACTTCCTGTCACTCCCCCACTTTACAGGAACCAATTGCAGTCTTTCAATTTGCCTAGCAGTGCCCAAGAGGGGCAGTGACCTTTGGAGGTGTGAGCTTACTCTATGAAGTGACTTGCAACTTTCTTAGTGTCAAGTAGGGGTACTTTAAGTTCTTGATTTGTTTAGCTAAAAATAGACAAGGGGAGAGTTAATCCTATCTTCACACTTTCTTTATTCTACTCTCTTTTTTAAAATTCAGAACATGGCCAATGGAGAAATATGTTTTGTAAGAGTAGAAATGTAGAATGAATACTGTAATTCTTGGCATCTTAATGGGTTGGGGAGGAGGAAAGGGAGGTAAAAAAATATGGAAATGAAAATAAAAATAAAATTGTTTAAATGAGCACCTATAATATTATTTATTTTGTCTTATTGCTAAATAAGTGCTTATTTTTACTTTATAAAAGTGTATTGTTTGTGAGTAGATGATTATTTAAATAAAAATGCCTTAGTAGAGGATAGAGCTAGAATGGTAAGAGAATTGTTTTTGTTTTATCACGGATATTTTTAGGATCTTGAGAAAATTTGAGTGTAACTTTAGTGGTAATCTTTCTCTGGAATTCTTGCTAGTACGAGAACAGATTGGACTTAGTGAGTCAACCTAGAGAATGAGTAGGTGTCTACATACTCCATCCAAGTATATCAGTAATTATTTACTCTGATCCAGGTAGATTCTGTTTCATGTTCTCCAGTACTCTTAGGGGAATTTAAGAATGTCTAGTATTTCTGCCATTGTATCAAGCCCCATTGGAGTCTCCCCAATTTTATAGTGTTCTTTGTACTCCAGTTCCATTAATCACTTAAAAATTAGATTAGTTTTTACAAAGGAATAATCCTTTCAAATGCAAACAAATATACAAATACCCCCCTCCCAGCCCCCCACATACTCCCAACAAATGGGAAGGGCAATAGAATGTTTATTACCAGAAGAGAGTCTCTGGCATCTCCTGCTTGGGTGCTTCCATGGTAGATAATTTGGGCAAGCACAAAGCAAAGCCCCATCACAGAAGGCAGAGTTTTGTGTTAGGTATTGTTCTGAGGCAGCTAGATGGCATAATGGACAGAATGTCAGATTTAGAATCAGGAAGGTCCAAGTTCAAATCCTGCCTCAGACACTTAGTAGCTGTGTGACCTTAGACCAGTGGTTCTCAAACTTTTTTGGCCTACTGTCCCCTTACTTAGCACCCTGGAAATTAATTTTTTTCAATTTTAATAGCAATTAATAGGAAAGATAAATGCACCTGTGGCCATCACCACTCCCCTGGATTGCTGTAGTACCCACCAGGGGGCAGTGGCGCCCACTTTGGGAATCACTGCCTTAGACGAATTTCTTCTAGCTCTTCTAGATACTCTATTTTGAGGCCAAATTTGAACTCAGGAAGACCCTAGGCCTGGTACTCTATCCATTGTGTCACCTAGCTGTCCCTAAACAATTGATATTTTTTTTAATGTTGTTGTTCAATTGTATTTACCTCTTCATGACCCCATTTGGGGTTTTCTTGGCAGAGATACTAGGGTGGTTTGCCAGTTCCTTCTCCAGCTCATTTTACAGATGAGGAAACTGAGGCAAACAAGATTAAGTTTCTTCCTCAGGGTCACATAGCTAGGATGTTAAATAGGAAGCCCGATTTGAACTCACCAAGATGAGTCTTCCTGACTACAGGTCTGGCACTCTCTCCACTGTTCCACCTACCTGTCCCTTCTGCGACCTAAACAAATCTAAATGATTTCCCAATTACTGTTTTGCTGCTTGACTTGAAGGAAACTTGATATTTCCTTGATATTTGTGTAAAAGGCATCTGGTAGAAGGGGAGCTAAACTGACTGAGACAAATCTGTCAGACCCTCCAGGTCTACTTCCCCAAGAACTATTTCTCCACCTCTCCCAAGTGGCTCCTATCCTGAACTTCAAAAGACAATCATATCTTTAGACATAGACTGCAAAGATCGAATGCATAACAGAGAGATATTCCAGCCAAATAACCCCCTCCAACACAGAGTAGTGAAAGAGTGATTTCTCAGGGTCTTTCATCTTCCCACTCAAATTATGATATATCTTAGTTTCCTCATCTGTAAAATGGGGATAAAAATAGCATCTAACTCAGATGGTTATTGTGAAGATGAACTATTTTAAATTTGTGGCATCCTAGGTATATTCTAATCTTGAAAGTATTATTAATATATTAATATTATAACCTATGTGCTCATATACCAGACTCGTGGTCATATTATTTCTTGACCATTGTATTTAATTGGTACTCTATTAATTCTGACCACTCTCCAAACCTACAGGATCCTAGCTTCTACCTTGACAGACCAGATTCCCTACCAGGTCACATGTTTGATTAACCTCCTCCACTTTGATCTTGTGGTTGTCAATTGAGCCAATGTTAAATCATATGCCATGTCACATGTTCATTAACTACTTCCCATTCCCCATCCCTTGATTCTCCAATAAAATAAAAATTATTAGGGACAGGTGTAGCTCTCTCTCTCTTTTCCATCATCAGAGAAGCAGGCACACTGGAGCCCATGTTGTTGAACACTTCGTCTCTGAGTTTTTCTTCCATAATTGTGTTCCCTCTCTCTCTCTCTCCTCTTTGCCCATTTTCCCTCCATTTCTAACTTACCTTCTCAGGTGTCCACCCACGAATGTATTAATTTGTGGCTGCAGGCAGCTACAAAATTGATATAGAAGTGCCAGTTATTTTTATTATTATAATTATCATTAATATCTTCAAAATCATAAGCCCAGATCTTTCTAAAAATTCATTAGAGAAGGCCAGATGATTCTTGTTACACCTGCAATGATGAAATCAAGGATCAATTGAAGTATGAAAACTTACTTTCATGCTTATTATTTTTACCTTTTGGAAAACTTGTCTATAGCTTATAAGTGCCAATTTAAAAAAAATACTAAACTGACAACCTAGATTAATTTTAATTTCTAAAAGATTTCTAGGGTCAAAAATGAATCCTTTCCTTATTCTCATGTGCCTATTGTTCATTTCTTGCCCTTAGAAAGTCTAAAGGGAAACATAGATTCTAATGTTTTAAGGACTAAAGTAAGACTTCAATGATCTGAGTTTATCCTGATTTCTGTCACATAAGTGTTTAACAAATAATTGGTTGGTTGAGCCTTTCAAGTCTTTGGGAGACTTTTTGTTCTTTTAAATTTTATTTTATTAAAACTAATTCTATCATGGTCACATCATTCTTATTGTCTCCCTCCGCACTTCCCTCCCCCTTACCAGAGTGGACAAGCAATTTCACTGGGTTAAACATATATTATCACTCAAAACCGATTTCCATATTATTCATTTTTGTAATAGAATAATCTTCTAAAACCAATACCTCTTTAGTCCTTAAACCTCTCCTTGTTCTTCCTGGTTCATCAATCTGCTTTGGTTTCATTCAACCTTCTCTTGCTCCCTCCCCCATTACAGTTTGGACTTTAATCAGTTCAAAAGTTAGCAATAATTTCATGGATTTGGAGCTAGAAGAAGGTCTTAGAGGTCCTTTCCATTGAGGAACAACCACCAACCAATCCTAATTTATTAGGCATTTCTGGGGATACAAAGAAATGCAAACAGATCTGGTAGGAGGCTCAGTGGATAGAGAGCCCAGCCTGGAGATTGGGGGCGGGGGGGGGGGGTGTCCTGGGTTCCCTATGAACCTTGCCAAGTCACTAAACCTCAGTTTCCAAGCCCTTACTGCTCTTCCACCTTGGGATAGATACCCTAGGAATTCTAAACCTAAGGTAAAAAAGCAAAGAAATGCAAACACAGTTGAGACCCTCCAGGAATTTACATTCCAATGAGAGAACCTCTATGTACACAAATCTATCTATCCAAGATACTTCTGGAGTTCAAAGTATGGAAAGTGTTTTATTTACCATAAAAAAAAAGTTGTGCATAAACATGCACAACTATTATTGCTTTGATGAATTATGGCAGCGATACTAGCTTTGTAGTAATAGCAATACTAATAATAGCAAAAGAACTCCAAACCCAGAACAAGGTACCACCAGTTAGGACCCAGCAGTTCCAGATGCGGGCATTTGCCCTCCATTACATCCACGCAGCACCTCTCCCCAGAAGAGAAGCTAAGAGTCCCGGAGAAACATAGACCTGGGAATTCAGGTCTTGGCAGATCAGATTAAAAAAAAAAGTTTACTTTATTGAAATAACAAAAAGTAAACAGTCTTTTTGTCTTTTAAGCGAATGCATAACTACAGCAGGCCATTCTAGTCTCGATCCTGGGTCTCAGTATTTTGTTACTTATTTGTCTTTGGACACCAGGGAGTCTCGGATTCATTTCCACCCGTCCCAGGCGGGAGTAGAGAATGCAGCGCTGCGTCTTTAAGGGGAGGGGGGACCGGGGCAGCCTCGCACACGATGCCCAGGGCTTGCCAGAACAAGATGTCTGCAAAGCTGGATCCTGAGAGAATCCCGGGTGGCGAAGGTCCTGCCAACTTCGCGCCAGAGGGAGCGGACAGCCTGCGAGAGGCCAGGTGAGTTAGGGGACGCTGTTTCTTTAGGGATCCCGAAACCCAGAAATACTTTACGTTGTTTTTTGTTTGTGTTTGCTTCCATCGCTTCTCGAGGGCTGGGACTGGCTAGCTTTGCTTTAATTTGTATTACTTGTGCGTGGCATATTGAAGGCGCTTTATAAATGTGCATAGAATTGTTATTGTGGTAGTTTGCTGGAAGTGGGTGGGGAAGTTTGAGGAGTTTGTAAACCCCAGTCCGGGATTTGTCCCGGGAACTGTTGCATTTCCGTCTTTGTGGTAAGTAAGAATTTAATGAATCCTTATTGAATTGAATTCAGTTGTTGTTGTCGCTCTTGTTGTGGTCGTTTGGGACTATAGGCGGGAAATCCGAGATGCTTGCAAGCCCAACCCCTGGATTTGTTGTCTTTTGCTGCTAGTTAGTCATAACTTTTCCTAGATAAGACTGTTCAATTCCTGGCACATAGTAGGCACTTAATAAATGTTATTGAATTGTCACTTTTGCTCTAGTGGTTGTTGCTTGAAGCCCAGTGTCCATCACCTATGTTGGTCATACGTCTCCCAGTTTAGAAAATACTCTCTTGGACGGCGGGTAAATGTTGACTTTTTTTGGTTTGTTTACCTGGCCGGGTGGTACAGAGCCTGGCACTTAGCGGGCACTTTAATAAATGTTCATTTAGTCGAATTGTTGCTGCTGCTCTTGTTTTGGTTGTTGTTTGTGGGGGGCGGGAGTGGGGGTGGGGAATCCCAGCGGTTTGCAAGCCCAGCCTCTGAATTTGTTCTTCGCTTTTGCTCCTAGTTTAGTCTCAGCTTTCTCTGGATAAAATGTACCATCCCGGGGGAGAGTAACTTTTGCATTTCTATCTTTGTTTCCCAGTTTTGGGATGCGGAACCCCCAAACTGCAGGAACTTCCTTCTTGCTTGTTGATTGACTTGAAAACTTCGAGCTGCTGGGGATCGGCGGTGGTGGGGGTGGGAGTGTTAGTACGGGTCATTGTCGGGGTCCTGAGGATCTGGCTTGCCCTCCTCCCTGGGGAGAGATGAATGGCCTAGGCCGGTGGCCAAGCTGAGGAAAGTGAAACTAAGCGTCAAGCCGCCTGTCCCAGGACAGCTCTCAGGTTTTGGAAAGTAACCCGGATTTTGAAAGTTGTCACCAGATTCCGCCAGACCCGAGAATGCCGAGCGAGTGATGGGTGACCCACAGGGGTATCTGTCCACTGGCCCCTGGCGCCTCAGAACTCGTGCCAGTCACAGCAGAAAGGTGCAAGACTTGTGTCACAAAATCTCGAGATGCCCTAAGATCAGCTACTAATTAATTACACATTTACTTTTTGGTGGTGGAGGGGAAGAGAACCCAGAATCCTACATCTAGGGCTGAAACGGGAGACCCCCAAGGCTTATATCTAGTCCAATCTCTGACTTACATATATGTTACATATATGTGGAACCTGAGGCCCAAGGAGATTTAAGTGAATTGTTCACGTACACACAATGAGTTTTAAAAAAAAAAAAATCAGAAGCAGTATATGAATCCAATCTCCTAGAGTTTACACTGCCTCTAATTGAAGTTTCCTTACCTTTTGTGAATTTAGTCTAATTTAATTCTATACCCCCCCCAGAATTCTAGAGAACGACCTTTATAAAAACAACTGATAGAAATGAGAGTTTTCATCCCTCTACTCCCACCCCCAGACTTGTGAACCTCCAGATTTGCAACCATCTTTCCCCACTCTCCAAATTCAGATGGTTGACTAGTCTTTTTCCTTTTTTTAAAAAAATTAAGTCATCAGTTAGAAGTATCAATTCTAATAGGACTAGGCAATTGGGGTTAATTGTGCAGAGTCATACAACTGAAAAAATGTCAGGGTCATATTTGAACCCAATACCTTCCATCCCCAAATTTTGCTGTCTTCTGAGCCACTGACCACCACTCCCACCCCATGCTCCTTAACAGAATCATTTTGGCCTAATACTGTGAATGATACCCTTAATGAGGACATATGGTATTAGACTCTTTTTCTTCTCTCATTTCTGTATCTTTGTACTTTATAAAAAACACACACAAAAAACAAACAAAAACTCTTATCTTCTGTCTTAGAACCAATATTGTGTATTGGCTCCAAGGCAGAAGAGTGGTAAGGACTAGGCAGTACCACCATTTTTAACCCATTTAACTCAGGACCTTTGATCTTTAGTCCTGTTGCTCACTCTAGAGGCACCTAGCTGCCCCCCCTTTTACTTTGCACCTCTTAATTTAGTATTAGGAAGCTGACCTGGTGGGCTTCCTGTGGAGAAAATCACTTCAAAAATTTTTTTCTATTAGTTCCAGTAGCATTTTCATGAAAATTCCTCATTAAATAAGGAACTTTGTTTTGATTTTTCTTATGTGATTAGATACATCTGCCATGCTAGACTGGACATTTCACTCAAATTTCTGTTTTGAGCTTATGAAACAAAGTGTTTTGTTTCTTTGTTTGGTTTTTAATCATTTATTCATGAAAGTGTAGTTTTGAACAATAAGAAAATTAAGCTGAAAGGGTATATGATCTATAGACCTGAAACTGGGACTGTATCCCCATAACCAAATCAACCTCGTGCAAGAAATTTGATTACAGCATTAGAAACTAAGGCAGCTAGATAGTATAATAGATATAATGTTATATTTGAAGTCAAGGAGACATGACTTCAAATGTCATCTGAGATATTTTACTGTTTCAGCCTTTTAAACTCCAGAGATGGGAACCCAGTGACATACTCTTTTTAGAGTAATGATAACATTGGTTTATTTACAGTTATTATTGCTTTATTTATTTACAGTTCTTGCAGTATGAGCTGCAAGGTGGAAGATGGCCAGGGTGTCCATGAAGACAATCTTAGGGAATGGAGAGCGAGGATGGGGGGTTTCTCTTAAACATAGTCTCTGGAGGTACAGAATTGAGGGCAGAGATGGAGGAAAAGGGTCCAGATGAATATGAAGATACATGGGTGGAGGAATGGCTTTAGAGGAATTCTAAGGCTCTTTTTAGCATCAAATTCATGAAATCATTACTCGTTGCTAATAGGACTGGCTGTGGCCAGTGGGGACCAGAGGAGGGTTGAATGAAATCATAACCAAAGGAGGAACAAGGAGAGATAGAAGGAATAAAGGTTACATCCGGGAGACATTAGCAGGCTCAGTGTGAGTGAGGTAGCAGGTGGCGTAGAAATATAGAAAATTAGATTTGGAGCAAGAATATTCAGAATTTTGGGATCTTGGAGAGACAACAGTTTCAAGTAATCTTGATGTGCAAGGTTGGACCACCTGTGGGTAACTGAGGTAAGTGACTCTGAGGGACTTATGAGAAAGAATGCTAGATAAAGAATGGTAGGAGTAGAAATCCAGACGAAAACACATGATTTATCACTTGTTTGTTATGGGTATAGGATTTGGGGTTTTGGGTTTTAAAAGATTACTCTATTACAAAAATGAATAATATGGAAATAGGATTTGAGTGATAATATATGTATAGCCCTGTGAAATTTGTTTCCAACTCTGAGAGGGGGGAGGGAGACAACAAGAATCATGTAGCCGTAGGGAAAAATTAAAAAATGGAAAAAAAAATAAAATAGGTAGGTGATAGGTAAGTAGATAGATTTATATATGGAGGAAAGGATTTAATTTTTTATTTTATTAATTACTTTTTATTATAGTGTATACTTATATGTTGCATATTATTCATTCAATTAATTAATTTTTAATATCTTTTTTCCCCAAAATTCCATGAAAAAAATAATTTTTTAACCTTTTTTTTTTAAAGTTTGAGCCAAATTCTCTCCCTTGACACCCTCCTCCCTGGGATGGCAAACAATCTGATATACATGCATGATAGTGTAAAATATCTTTTCATATTAGGCCTTTTGTGAAAGAGAACTCAAACAAACAAAAGAAAAGTGAAGAAGTGAAATATAGTATGTCCCTGACTGCATTCAGACTCCATCAGTTCTTTCTGTAGATGGAAAGACTGATAAAATATTTATTAAATGCTTAGTATTTCCAGGCAGAAACTTACATAAAAGCAAACAGGACAGCCCCTACCCTTAAGGATCTTAAATTCTGAAATTCAAAAAAGAGATATTACAAAGGAGGGAAGGGAATAAGCATTAATTAAATCTCTACTATATGCCAAGGACTGTACCAAACTCTATAAATGCTATCTCATTTGATCCCCACAATAGGAGAAAGAGGGAAGGAGAGATGAATAGGGAGAGAAAGAGAACGAAGAGAGGAGGAGGAAAAGAGACACTAAACTAAGAATTGAAGACATGGAGATAGGTAGAAAAATAAGCTAAGGATCTATGGGTGGCAAGGATGAGGATCTAGGCAGGGTTGAATAATTGTTAAGTGATGCTGATAGAGCAAGAGTCTGGAAGTGGCAGTGGGGAGTAATAAAAACATCAGTTTCCCCCAATATTATGAGTTTAAGATATAAGAATAACCAGAATTGGAGATGGTTGTGGGCAG
This sequence comes from Gracilinanus agilis, assembly GCF_016433145.1. Classification (NCBI taxonomy): domain Eukaryota; kingdom Metazoa; phylum Chordata; class Mammalia; order Didelphimorphia; family Didelphidae; genus Gracilinanus; species Gracilinanus agilis. The sequence continues at coordinate 342,081,849 of NC_058130.1, read as the reverse complement.
GTTGTTGTTAATGTAAATAGAGCAGAGGAGAAAGAGATTGAAGATGAAAAGGAATTTATGCCGGAAGGGACAGGGTCTAGAGGTTGTAATGGAAGAGATGGGCAAAAAATATAGGGTAATTTCAAATAACCATAGACAGAATAAAATACTTAGGAGTATACTTGCCAAAACAAACACAGGAAATTCATGAACTTAATCATAAGTTTTATATAAAATAAAGACAGTTTTAAATAGTTGGTGTTATGTTAATTGTTCATAGGTGGGCCAAGCCAATATAATTAAAATGACAGTCCTGCCTAAACTAATGGACTTACTCAATGCCATACCAACTAAATTGCTCCCTAATTATTTTATTGAATTAGAAAAAATAATATGATTCATTTGGAAGAACAAAAGGCCAAGAATATCAAAAGAAACGAATGAGATAAATATAAGGGAAAGATGTCTAGCCATACCAGATTTTAAACTGTATTATAAAGCAGTAATTATTGAGACTATTCAGTACTGGCAAAGAAATAGAGAAGTAGATCAGTGGAGCGGAACAGACATTCAACAAACAGCTGTAAATTAGAGTAACCTTATGTTTGAAAAAAAATAGAGATCCATGCTTTTGGTATAAGAATGTATTATTTGGTAGAAATGGTTGGGAAAGCTGGAAATAGTCTGGCAGAAACTAGGTATATAGATATAAGTGGGATGAGTGCATAAGGAAGAAGAATCTTTCTTAGATGAACAGTCTTTCTGATTTATCATCTTATTGAGGTATATATGCACCTACTCCTTTCCCAGATATATCTAGGGGTCTAGGATATCCTGAGCTGTTGGGGTATATTTGCTCCTGTCTATTCAGCCTCCACTATCTGTGTTGCTCCCATTTTTAGGAACCTATGACCAGCACCCCACAATTCCATTTAATATCTGTTAGTTTTTACAGAGGGATATTTATTTCTAAGATATAGTAAGAACAAATGAATATTTCCCCCTCCACACCTGAGGGTACTAGGAATGTTTTAATGCTTTTCCCTACACTGCCTTGGTTTTGGAAAATAGACTCATAACTTAGCTTAGTTCCTATATCATCTTCTGCACTAAGCTGCCTTAGTTACCATTTGCCAAGAGCCCTAACTATCACTCCCAAAAGTTGCTTCTTTTTAAAAAATAACATTTAAAAAAACAATATTTACATATCATAATCGATATTATTTATATTATTAAATATTACATATAATTTTATATGTTGACATATTTAAATAATATTTTCCTCCATTAAATGTAAAAACCATTTTTAAACTTTTTTTTTGTTTGAGTTTCAGATTCTCTCCCTTCTTCTGACTGTACTTCTCTCTCTGCCCTTCCCCTTCCCTGACTTAGCAAGCAATCTCATACTGATTTTACGTGTATAATCATGTAAAACATTTTTCCACATTAGTAATTTTGTGAAAGAGTTCTCAAATGGAAAAAAAGAAGAAAGAAAATGAAATACAGTATATTTTAGTCTGCATTCAGATTTTAATTCTTTCTCTGAGGGCAGATGGCATTTTTCAACTGTCATGTACATGTTCTTCTGGTTCTGCTCATTTCACTATGTATCAGTTCATGTAAGTTTTTCAAATCTTTCTGAAATTATCCTGCTTGTCATTTCATATTCAAAATAGTATTCTGAAACTATCATATACCACAACTTGTTTAGCCATTCCACAATTGATGGACAACCTCTCAATTTACAATTCTTTGCTACTACCCAAAAAGCTACAATAAATATTTTTGTACAAATAGATCCTTTTCCTATTTTTAAAAAATCTCTTTAGGGTTAAGACCTGATAATTGTACTAATGGATCAAAGGTATGCACAGTTTTAGAGTCCTTTGAGCATAGTTCCAGATTGCTCTCCAGAATAGTTGGATCAGATCACAGCTCCACCAACAGTGTATTAGTGTCCCCATTTTCCCACATTCCTTCCAATATTTATCATTTTCCTTTTTCCTCACATTGGCCACTCTGTTAAATGTGAACTAAAGGTTGCTTCTCACTCCTAGGGGCATTGATGCTGAACTGGTCCCAAAACCTGGCTTGTATTCTAATTGCCAAATTCTTGTGTATTCTCTCAACTTTTGGAAACTCCTCATGTTAGAGACTCTCCTCTCCTCAGCCATGATGGAAAAGAACAGAAGATAAGGCCAAACACCAAGGCCTGTTTCTTGGGGTCACTGTTGGTTGATAGCATGATTTCTTATATGATGCAGGGAGTCAAGAAATCATTACACTGAAAAGAGACATCTGGTGCTGACTCAGGCTTCTCTGACTATGGAGACAGTGGTAGCCATTGCAGATAATTGAAAAAGGCTCTTCCCAAGCAGAACCAGTTATAGAATGTCTGTGAATGATCCAAGGTCTCTCCAAAGCACTTAGGCATCACCTACATGAAGAGAATGCCCTCAGTCCTCTAATTTGTTAGCTTTGGGGCAAGGAGAGCTGGCTGGCAGCTTTATAAAAACAAAATGAAAGTAAAATAAAATAAAATCAGCCCCAAGGTTCTTCTTCATCTGAATATAACCTCCTGGGGGGCATGGACTGTTTTTTTTTTTTAACTTGCTTTGCCCCCTTGTGCCTAGCACTGTGACTGGCACAGGGTAAGAGTTTAATCAATGCTTGTTGATTAATTGACTGGAATGTTCTAGCTGGCTTAATTGCATCTGAGAAAGGCTAGATAAGTTGTAGTGTGGGAAGAGGATAGAAAATACTCATTTTGTAAAGCTGAATTAAAAGCATGCTTTATCTTCTTGCCATTTGCACTTGTTTCATCATTTGAAAAAATTATAATGAAGTCATTTTGAACATTTCAACCTTTGAATCATAAAAGCTGAGTAAATCATAAAGTGGAGTTTATCTAACTTTCTACCCTAAGTAACTTCAGCTTGGTTCTCAGTTATCCCAGGACTGTTCTAGTTTGATGAATAAGCTCGGTTTATATAATAAGGTTGTATCTAAAGAAGCATCTAATATTGTTTGTCCTGTTCCAAAAGATATTTCCTTATTGTAGCTAATTTTCTATACTATAGAACATCTATCTCCTTTTAAAACAGATGTTTCTTAGAATGAGAGATTTGCATTTTTGTATGTGTGTGTTCTCATGTTTGTTTTTTAACCCATACTTTCCATCTTAGAATCAATACTATTGATTCTAAGGCAGGACAGTGGTAAGAGCTGGGCGATTTGGGTTAAGTGACTTGCCCAGATCACATAGCGAGGCAGTGTCTGAGGCCAGCTTTGAACCCAGGACCCTCCTATCTCTAGACCTGGCTTTCCCTCCACTGAACCATGTAGTTGTCCCTATGCTCATGTATTCTTGTACCTTGTGAGTATAGCCAATAAAATAGAACATAAAAAAAGCCATACCACAAAATTCAACTGGATATTCTCTGTGTGCACCCCCCCTCCCCCTTCCCTTGCCTGTGAGTTAAAAATCTGTTGACTTGAGTGACTGTGTTTTGGAATTGTTCCTTTTGATTTCCACAATATAGTATTTATAAAAAGGGGAAATAATCATTATTGCTTTCCCATCAATATAGTTTGGTCTTGTTGTTAAAGGCATCCATGCTTTTCTGTTGGTGCATATAGTTTTTATTTGCTAGCTTTTACTGCTAAAATTGTTGTGGCTTATTCCATATCTCTCTACAAACATCTCTACATGTGCAGACAGCCTTAAAGTAACATGGGCTAGTGAGCAAGCACAGTATTTCTTCAGCCAGTGACTCTCAATCTTCTGTGACCATATATTTTCATTGTAGTGCTTGCTCACGGGAATATTAGAATTTCCAGTACACTTAGATGGCTGATGGGGCAATGGAACAGAATATTCGAAACCAAACATATGGTTACCATACCCGTATGAGATGTAGGAGTGAGTCATGGTCTTTGGTTGGGTAATCATGCAAAGTCTTTGCTCTTCTGAAGAAAAGACACACCATTTTAGAAACATCTTTTGTAAACAAAATGGCAGCCTCATTCCTAAAATGGCAACCTTGTTTCCTTTTGGATGGGCTTATCAGTAGACCACTGCAAGAATCATAAGACAGTCTGGAATACCTGACTATGGGGTGATGCAGTGGACTGTTGTACCTCCCCTTATAGGAGCCTACATTAAATTCAGTAATCATATTTGTTTGTATGGTAGAATAATACACCTTTGATGTGGTAAAATGATGGGTCTTCCCTTATAACTCCTTCCTGCTAGCTTGTCTCTTTAGCCTCTAGATATTTGTAGTGGGTAAACTTACAAGGATCCAAGTTGGCAGTGACCAGGTAAAGGTTCCTTTGAATCTGACAAATTAGCTTACCCTTGAAGATTCTTAGAAGATTCCCGTCCTGAACAGGTAAGCCCTTGGATCCATTGAACTGTACAAATTGAATTGAAAAGGCAGGAAAGCACTGATTCTTTTGGGAAAACCCAAGATTAAGTTAAAGAGAGAAAAAATTAGCAAGGAAAAGATCTGGATCAAACTCAAAGCTGAATCCTAGACTCAAATAAGAAAAAGGTTTAGTTCTGAATGAATAAGATAAACCAAATCTTGTTAAACAACTACCCCAGCTCCCTTTTCCCCCACCACCTTCTGCCCTTCTTCTACCTTCTTTATATTTTCTCATCCATGGTCTGTACTGCTTTAGGGTGGTAAACTATTCTACTCTGATTATGCCAACTGTAAGGTGGAAGGCTTCCCCAATGAATGTTCCCATTTCCTAGAGAATACTTAGATATCAAAGAAAGAAAGTCATTCCAATGAGTTTATTGAGGGGATTTTATTTATGAATCCTGTCCTGGACAGCAGCAGGGTAAATATTCTATAGAAATTGAACCAAGAAGGCGTAGTACCAGGGCTGGCCTGTGATCCCATGGGATAGTTAGCACTTCTTTTGTTGTTTACATTATAGGTAGTATATATATACATATGCATATGTATATATAGTTTTTTCACACTTCCATTAATGGTCATTGTTATAAGAGCACACTCATGAAAAACCAAAACCTCCAAATAAAACCGTATCTATCATTATTGTTTTACAAAAGTGAATAATATGGAAATAGATTTTGCATGATAATCATATATAACCCAGATCAAATTGCTTACCAGCTCCAGGAGTGGGGAAGGAAGGGAGAGAGGGAAACAATTTGGAGTATAAAGAAAACTACATTTCTTATTACCTGTAATTGGCAAAATGAATAATCTTTATTCATTTTTTTAAAGATTGAATTTAAATTCAATCTTTATTTACACACACACACAGATGTGAAAGGTAGTACACTTTGATCCTCACCCATCTGATCCAACAATTCTTCCTCTGGGGTTGGATAGTATTCTTTGCCATGAGTACCTCAGATTCGTCCTGGATCATTGCATTGCTGAGAGTAGCCAAGTTTTCATAGTTGATATTATACAATATTGCGGTTAGAAGAGTGGAAAGGGCTCTGCAATTGGGAGTAAGTGACTTGTCCAGGATCACACAGCTAGGAAGTGTCTGAGGCTACATTTGAACCTAGGACCTCCCATCCACAAGCCTGGCTCTCAATCCACTGAGCCATTTAGCTACCCCTTTTAGTGAGTTAATCTTATACATCTCTAGTAACTGTTAGCAGGCAAATGACCAGCACAAGTGCTAATAATTATTTAGTCGTTTGGGCTATGGAATGACTACACATTCAGATAGAAAACAGTAAGATCTTACCTAATTGCACTGTGCTCATCTTTTATCAACCACTTGCCCTAATTATAGAAATTTCCTATAAAAGGAAAAAGCAGGGGCATTATTTATAACTGCATCAAAACTGGTCCCCCAAATGTAAACTCGAAATGATCACTCTATTGCAAACATTAATAATATGAAAATAGGTCTTGATCAATGATACATGTAAAACCCAGTTGAATTGTTCATTGGCTATGGGAGAGGGGAAGAAAGAGGGGAGGGAAAGAACATGATCATGTAACTATGGAAAAATATCCTTAATTAATTAATTAAATTAAAAAACTAATTCCCCCCAAGCCTAAACAAGGGCACAGATTGACTCAACACTTGTATACCAGGATAAAGCATCCTTAGTTCTGTTTAATTTCAGATAAGAGTCACAATTGACAACCAGTTATGCGGTAACAATTCACCTTCTAGCTAGTTTCAGGATGAACCAGGACAAAACATTCTTATTCACAAGGAAGTAACACAGGATGGGAAACTGAGTTAAGGGAAACCTACCTTCAGCCATGCCAAGGTCATTCCCTCACTTTTCCCCAGATACAGACATTTGCGCCTATACTTCAGAATCACACTCCTTCTATCACACTTAGGAAATTTCTTTTGAATGGTGAATTACTGACTTCAAACAATAATACCTGAAATTAAAAACTTAGAATAATATCAGACTACAGTCCTTACAGTTTTTACCTCGAACATTAATCATATTAATAATCATTAAACACATCATTAATCACAACTTGGGAATAGATACAGTTTTTATATTATTATTGTCATGGTATTACAATAAGCAATAAAAGTTTTCTAGGACTCATACACACAAAAGATTTCACTTAACATCCTTCACTTGTTCTTTTTCTTTTCCCTCATGAGTCTTAACTCATCCTGGTGTAAATATTAATTAATTAATTAATTAGAAATCATTTATTTATGCCATTTATATAGAGAAATCATTTATATATAATATGTGATATTATATATCATTATACACACACTATATATAATATTTTTACATTATAAATATAAACTAATGAAAAACTAAGTTTGGAACTAAAATGTAAATTCTCAATTGTAAATTCCTAAATTGTGGTTTGAATGCTTTAATAAAGAATGAAATATCCTAGCAAGTTTCAAGTTAACATTCTTTAGAATGTGTTTTAAGGGAATTAGGAGCATTTCCTACTGCCATTGCCCAGAATGACAGATTTTTGAGGGCTAACTGCCTTTACTTGAGATTGTCAGCTGGCCAATGATATGCCAGTTGACGTCTCTATCTGATTCCAGATATGCTTTTGGAGTTTGTCATTCCATGGATCAGATATAGAAGGAGTTCTTTACCTTAAGAACCTTTGCTTTCTGCTTTCAATGGGTCCCTCACAGCTAATGTCCCCAAGGCTACACTGGATCCTATTTTTTATTTTAATTTTTAATTAACTAATTTTTTATTTTTAAAAATGTTTAAAAATTTTTAAAATTAAATTAAATTTTATAAATTTTATATTTATAATTTAATTTAATTAGTAATAAATTTCCAAATAAGTTTTCCAAAGTTATATGGCCCATATTGTCTCCCTCTCTTCTTTCCTCCCTCATCCTAGAGCTAACAAGCAATTCAATCTGGATTACACATGTATTAACATGCAAAACATATTTCCAGATGATTCATTTTTATAAGTGAATAATGTTATAAAACCCAAATCTGGAAACATATACCTAAATAAATAAGTGATAAATCATATGTTTTCCTCTGTATTTGTACTCCAAGAGTTCTTTCTCTGGAGATGGATAGCATTCTTTTTCATAAGCCCCTCAGAATTGTCCTGGATCATTGTATTGCTGTTAGTAGCAAAGTCTCTCACATTTGATTGTTCCACAATATTGCTATTACTGTATACTGTGTTCTCCTGGTTCTGCTTATTTTGCTCTGCATCGGTTTGTGAAAGTCTTTCCAGCTCTTTCTGAAATCATCCTGTTCATCATTCCTTATAGCATAATAGTATTCCATCACCATCATATAGTACATTTTATTCAGCCATTCTCCAATTGAGGGACATACCTTTAGTTTCCATCTTTGACACTGCAAAAAGAGCAGCTATAAATATTTTTGTACAAAAGATCCTTTCCTATTTTTAAAAATCTCTTTGGAATACAGACCCAGTAGTGGTATTGCTGGATCAAAAGGTATGCATTCTTTTATAGCCCTTTGGGCATAATACTGGATCCTATTTCTGATATACCTGTGCCAGCCCTGCTACAGGAGGAGCTCTAGAATCGAGTAGTCTCACTTCATGGTCACCTTTTTTGTTGTTTTATGTTTATATTTTTAAAATTTTTATTTTGAATATTTTCCCATAGTTACATATTTCATGTTCTTTCCCTCTCTTCCAAACCCCCCTACACCCCCTTAGCCAACGCACAATTCCACTGTGTTTTACATGTATCATTGATCAAGATCTAATTCCATGTTATTGATAGTTGGACTAGAGTTATTGTTTAGTGTCTACATCCCCAATAATATCCCCATCAGTCCATGTGTTCAAGCAGTTGTTTTTCTTCTGTGTTTCTCCTCCCACAGTTCTTCTCTGAATGTGGCTAGTTTTCTTTCTCATAAGTCCCTCAGCCTTGCTCAGGATTCTTGCATTGCTGCTGGTAAAGAAGTCTATTATGTTCGATTGTACCACAGTGTATCAGTCTCTGTGTACAAGGTTCTTCTGGCTCTGCTCCTTTCACTCTGCATCAGTTCCTGGAGGTCATTCCAGTTCTTTATTCCTTTGAGCACAATAGTATTCCATCACCAACAGATATAACAATTTGTTCAGCTATTCCCCATTTGAAGGACAATCTCTCATTTTCCAGTTTTTTGCCACCAAAAAGTCATGTTCACCTTCTTGTAAATCCTGTTCCCATTGTCACTTTGTGTACTTTTGAGTATCTCATGACAGCTGGAACTTGGGTCCCAGCAAAGGGGAAGCTCAGGGAACAGTTTAACTCTTTTTTATAAAATGTTCTAAAAACCTTAATGACATTTTGATATTTAATTACTTAAAATTGCATTAAGACTTTAAAGACACTCTATGATACAATCACTTCATTAACTCAAGTACTGTCTACCCTTTATAGGAAAAACAAAACATCACGAACTGATCCAGGCAACTTTCCACATCCCAGAATCCAGCCAGGGGACAAAGCCTATGTCAGAGTCACCCAGAGAAAGTCTGACTTGTGTCCTGGGGGGAAAGGTCCATTCCAGGATGTATTCTTTTTTTTTTTTTAAACAAGAGTAATAATTTATTATAATTATAATGATTTATGTTTACATAACATCTTAATAGAAGGAAAGAAGAGAATAAACATTTATATAGTGCTGAGCATTGTGCTAAGCACTTTATAAATGTAATATAATGCTTTCTTCCCATCCAGGTTGTGAGATAGGTAGTATATATCCTTCTCTTCTTTTTTAATTTTTAAAATTTTTTAAAAATTTAGAATATTTTTTTCCATGGTTACATGATTCATGATTTCATCTCCCCTCTCCTGGTTTCTTTCCTCCCCCTTCCCAAAGCTGACAAGCAGTTCCACTGGGTTATACATGTGTCATTGTTCAAAACCTATTTCCAGGACATATTCTTAGCCCAAATTACCTCAAAAGTGGAGATGGATAGACTTCCTAGAACTCTGTTAGTCACTCCTAGTGAGCCTCATCTGGCACTCAAAAATCATCAGGCAAGACTTGCTCCCTGAACTCTAAATCTAGGGATTCCAAAGATCTGGAAACTCATTTTATAGGAAAACCAGCCTGCTGCTTCTTGAATTTAAGAAAGATTGCATGAATCTGGCTTCTACTTTGAGAAAGGATGGTTTATCCTGATTCTCTTAATTTCTGTATAGTTCATCTGCCATCTTACTCTTCATACCTTTGAGCACCCCAACCAGTTTGGTCCTGAAGCCACAGGTCTGTCCCTGTGCTAGGACAATCATGGTTTTGGTATTTGGTCTTCTTGTTTGTCCTGAAGACTGTTTCCTGATTAGGTAAGGGCTAAAGGCCAGCACTTTTACAAATGTATCCCTCCCCTATTTCTATACTCTGGTACAACACTCAGACCCACAGCCTCCAAGTTTCAGCTGGAGATCTCTCCTCTCGCCTTTCCTATTTCAGATTTTTTCATACACCAATGGACCAACCCGATGAGTTTCAGTATCTACATTCCTCATCATTCTTTGAAGGGCCCTGGACCTGTTCCTGATCACTTCCCCTCTCCTGTTCACATACCCATGAAGTTTAAAACATTGTCCCTTCCCTTCACTGGCAGCTGACTATTGACCAGAAGTACTGCTGATTGGAGGCTATGGGAACAATAAAAAGAGCTCTTACTTACCACCAACAATTTCTGTGCTCTAGATTCCTTGGGATTTTTTGTGTGTTTTTGTTGTTGTTGTTGTTGCTAAAATTCAAGCAGCTGAGAAGCTACTTCTGGCCCTAGCAACAACAAATAGAGTCTTTGACACATTCTTTAAATATGGGCTGATACCCCTCCTTCATTCACAAAAGTCATGGAAAGAAAGGGACCAAGACCTTCTAGAATGAACAAATAAACCTCTTTCTAAAATTCAATCCATTAGGGGCCCATTCTCTTTTCTGTGGCTTAGGAGGATTGGTATCTTTTTTTATTACATTATTTTTTGTTACCAATACAAATATATTATTTTTTATTATAAAATATCGAGTCTATTATTTACAAAGAAATCCTAGAAGCCCTCAAAGGTAGGGAATTCAGTTTCCAAATGATACTTCCAAGAATCTAGGTCAGACCAGGAACCCCAGCAACTTCCCTTTTACCTTATCCAAACCAGTGCCCCAGCCAGTATTTGTTCATGCATTTTGGTTTAAGAATATCTCTACGTGTACACAGAAAGTGGAAGCATTGTGGGACGATCAAATATAATTGACTTTGCTACTAGTAGAAGTGCAGTGATTCAGGAAAATCTTGAGAGACTTATGAGAAAGAATGCTATCCACATCAAGAGAAAAAACTGGAAGTAGAACCGCAGAAGGGAAACATATGATTGATCACTAGTTTATATGGATATAGGATTTGGGGTTTTGGTTTTAAAAGATTATTACAAAAACAAATAATATGGAAATAGATATCAAGTGATAACACTTGTATAACCCAGTAGAACTGCTTGTCAGCCCTTAGAGAGGGTGGGGAAGAGAGGAGGAATGGAAAAATATTTTAAAATTTTAATAAAAAAAAAGAATATCTCTACAACAGTTGTGTTAAACTGCACAGTCCCTAAGTTAGACTCCCTACATTGGAAAAGTTACTTAGCTCTCTTTGCTTTGGTTTCCTCATCTGTAAAATGAGCTGGAGAAAGAAATGGCAAATCACTTCATTATTGTTGCCAAGAAAACTCAAAAAAGGAGTGACGAAGAGTTGGACGCGATTGAAAAATGACCAAAACAAAACAAAACATCATCTTGGTTTTTGGTAATCCTAAAACTGTTATAGTTTGCTGAGTAAGCTCAGTGTCTAACAAGCCATATCTGAAGAAAAACTCAGTAGTGTTTATCCTGTGCCAACAGATATTTCTTTGCTGCAGTTCATTTTCCATACTACATATTTATTTTTTTAAAGCAGATGTTTCTTAGGATGAAAGGTGGGGGTTGTTTGTACTCCCGTGCATTCTTATACCTTGCTAGCTATAGCTAAAGAGAACATTTCCTTTTATTTTGTTGCAATAAAAAAAAAGCCATACAGTAAAATCTAATTGCATTCATACACACACACTCTGTTGACATCCTCCTTGTTTGTAAGTTAAAAATCTGTTGGTTTGAGTGACTTTGGGAGTTGTTCCTTTTGATTTCTCCAATCAGTTGCAATATTGTAGCAAGTGGAAATCATCATTATTGTTTTTCCATCAGCACAGTCAGTTGGGCTTGGCTGTTACAGATATCTGTACTTTTTTTTGTTGATGAACAAAGCTCGATTTTATGGGCATTTGTAGGGCTTTTGCTGCTAGAATTTGGCTTGCCCCACATCCCTCTGCAAACATCTCTACATGTGCACACAGGCATAAAGTAACTTGAGCAAGCACAGTTTTTCTTCAGCCAGTGACTCTCAGTCTTCTGTGACGGTATATTTTTATTGCAATGCTTGCTGACTTGACACACTTAGATGCTACTCACTGAAAGTTTGGAATTTTCAGAATGTTTAGTTGGTTTGTGGAACAATAGAATATTTGAAGTCAGACATATGGCTGCCATACCTGTGTGAGATGCAGGAATGAGCTACGGTCTTTGCTTCAGCGATCAAGCAGTTAAGGCTTGTTAGGAAAGCCTATCCCTTCCACCCCAACTCCCACACCATTAAAAAAAATTGTTTCTTCCAAGAAATAAATAGGGTAACTAGGATAAACAATAGTATGCCCTCTCTAGGGAAATTAGATATAGTTTCTCTACTAGATAAAAGTATAGAAACAGCTTACTTTAAGTTGATAATTTGTAATATAATAATAATAATAATAATAATAATAATAATAATAATAATGACTAGCTTAAACTACTTCTTGAAACACTTTTAAATTTAATTTTATTATTTTTCTTTAACATTCTTTTCTTTTAATAGTTCACTTTCTTAAATATAGCTTAAAATTCAACCTGATGTAAAAGGCAGTCTGGATTTATTTATTTTTAAATTTTAAATTTTTTTATGGTTATATATATATATATATTACATAATATATATAACATATATATAATATGAATATTTTTAAATTTTTCCATTACAGGATTCATTTTCTCTCCCTCTCTTCTTCTCTCCTCCCCTCTTCCTGGAGCTGAAATGCCGTTTCACCAGGTTATACATATATTATCACTCAAAACCTATTTCCATATTATTTATTTTTATAATAGAGTAATCTTTTAAAACTATTTTAAAGGGTGTGGGAGTGGGGGTGGAGAGGAAAGACTTCTAATAATTCCCCTTGGGCAGGGAACTAACTGATATATATAATAATACTTCAGCTTTAAGGTTTGCAAAGTACCTTGTAAATATTTCATTTGATAGTCACATTATTATCTCCATTTTGCAGATGAGGAAACTGGGATAGAGTTCAAGTGACTTCCTCAGGATCACAGAGCTAGTATCTGGAGTTACATTTGAACTCAGGTTATTTAAAAATATTCAGAGGATTGTTTTGTTTAATCCTAGTACATTAAAAAGGACTTGGGTTTGCCAACAAATATTTTCCACTAGATTTTTTAGAATACCTCTATTGCATAAAGGTATAAACTTGAAACCCTGTATGAATTATGCACATATATTAAACTACTGTGTGCAGTGTATTTGTGGCAGCTGTTTACAAATTTTCATCAATTTTGATTGGAAGGTACTTCTTAGGTCAAGTCCAACCTGAACAAGGACTGGCCTTATATCAACCATAACAAATGGTTCTGCAACATTTGCTTGGAAAAGCATCAATCTACCACCTATTCATCCATTCTGGGAAAGCTCTAATTATTCTCTCAAAATAGAAATCCAGAAGAAAACATATGATTTATCATTTGTTTATATGGGCATATGATTTGGGGTTTTGGTTTTAAAAGATCACTTTATTACAAAAATGAATAATATGGAAATAGGATTTGAGTGATAATATATGCATAACCCAGTGAAATTGCTTATCAGCCTCAGGAGGTGCGAGGGAAGAGGGGAGGGAAAAAAGAAGAATTGTGTAACCATGGAAAGATTTTTTTAATTAAAAAAAACTTTTAAATAAAAAAAAAAGAGGGCTAATTATTCTCCCAAATTTGCCTCTTGCCAGTTTCTACTCATTACTTCTAGCTTGTCCCTTTGGCACCAAGGTGAGTCTCAGCCCTATTCCAAATGAAGTATCCCAATAAATGATATTAATAATGGAACTTAAGTCAAATTTAATAAGTATTTATGAAGTACCTACTATGTGCTGGGGACTATGCTAAGCACTTGGGATACATAGAAAGGCCAGAAGTCTCATATGATGGTTTGAGGGTATCCCTAATTTATTAGTCACCTATATTTCACAGTTTTTATCTAGATAATTTTACAAGATTTCCTTATATATGCATTTGTCATTGAGAAGGTATGGCTGATGGATGTATCCCACATATAATTATTTTATCTAATTCTATAAAATAGCCCATTGGTATTGCATTAATCCATAAATTAATTTAGGATTGCCATTTTTATTCTTACTTGCATAACTATATCAACATATTTAATTAGGCCACTGTCCTTTTCGAGAAGAGAAGCTAGCAAATTAATGGACTGGGATTTCATTTACACTTCTTTTGTCAAGGATAATTATTTGTTTTAAGCAAGTTGGTCAGTCTTGATTAAGGTCATTAGTGTCTGTGATTAAATAAAATCATTTTAAATCTTTTTGCAAGTCATTCTGATTTTCACAGCGTTTTATGGTTCACATCTGGAACCCAAGCTCAGCTGAGACTTAAAAGGGCTAATTTTGTAACCGAGGTACAAGGTTTTAAACTAACAGATAATTAGTGTTACTATTGTAAGCTTAAACAGAATTCTAGTTTATGAATGTCTCTTTCTTACTAAGGGTATTAGCTGGGTGTCTGGTCTTTAGCCTAATAATAAAAATGACAATAATTTGCATTGACATAGAACTTTAAAGTACAAAGTGCTTTTATGCTTTATCTTCACACTGCACATATGTACTACTCTACCATTTGGTATGTGCCTTTCTCAATAGTTTGTCAAGGCTCTGCAATGACAGTTTATTCTCTGCTTCTTGTATTCTTCTGCTTTTGAGAATTCAGTCTGTCTTTAAGTAAAGAAAGTCACATCAAAGGAAATTGTTGTTTTCTGTGTGTGTTTTAACCACCTAGAAATAATTAGAAGAATAGAAATTTTGTATGAACTTGAAATACAGAGTAATATGGCTTCTTATAATGTACAGAAACCTTTTTATATCATCTTTATTTACCAAAATACCTCCCCCCCCCCCTCCCCACTGGAGAGCCATCCTTCATAACCAAAAAATGGAAAAGATTTAAAAAATAATTCAGCAGAACTAATGAGCACAAGAAATATATGATGTTATATGGAATGTTCCATACCCATATTATTCCATCAAATATAGGAGGAATATACTTTCTTAACTTTTCTTTGGATTGTGTAATTAGAATCTTGTGCCCTTGGACTTCATCTCCCAGAATCCTTTTCCTTTTGTCCCCACGTTACGTCCTTACATGTTGTACATAAAAGTTTCTCTGCCCTCTCTCTCTCCTCTCCTGCTTGGGTAGACCAGGAAACTCCTCTTTAGTCAGGCTGTTTTATTCCTTTGCTTCAAGTGATTATTAATAAATTTTATAAAAACATAATACTTGGAGTATTGGATATTAATTTTTAATATTATAGGGGCCAGCCATTGGACACCATCATTTTGCGTTTTATAGATAGTCTGGTGAAGCCAAAGACCTCTTCTCAGAAGAATAATGGTTACTTCATCCATAATTAAAGGAAATATTAAATTTCAGTTATATGTTAATAAAAATGTGATCCCCCCCCCCCCCAGTCCAGGTTTTTGTTGTTGTTCAATCCTTTTAGTCGCGTCTGACTCTTTGTGACTCCATTTGGGAATTTCTTGGCAAAAATACTGGAGTGGTTTGCCATTTCCTTCTCCAGCTCATTTTCCAGATGAGGAAACTGAGTCACAGGGTCATGTGACTTGCCTAGGGTCACCCAGCTAATAAGTGTCTGAGGTCAGATTTGAACTTAAGAAGAGCTCAACTCCATCCACCATGCCACCTAGCGGACAATTCAGGCTTACAGACCCCTTAAAGATCTCTCCCTGCACCCTTAGTTAAGAACCTCTGCTTTAGAGAATTGCATTCTTCCTGATCTAGAGCCAGAGACATAATACACATGTTCTTGGAGGACAGAGAAGGTAAGGCAGTTGTGTTCCGTGCTGCCCTCTACTGGTTATTGCCTCCGACAGCAAAGTGATGCCAGAAACATTTGCTTTTCTCTTCTTTCCTCCATGGAAGGGAATGAGCAATGCTTCCCTTGCAGACAAGTCTCAGGATTCTGTTTCCAACTAGGCTAAAGAGCTCTTTTGACAAGCCTTAAAGCATTAAGTGGTATGAGCTGTCCTTGGGCTTCCACACTTTCCAGGTACTTGTTAGTGGAAATCTGTGCTCTAAAATAGAAACTTATTTCCAAGGAATGAAGATTTACAGCAGAGAGATGCCCTTCTCCTCCAGGGAGAATTACCTTGGTGCTTTGGTGCTTAACTTGGAGATAGACCTGGATTAACTCTTCCATTGATGCTTTCTTCAGAATTACTTTTATGTACTTATACTTTTTCTAGAGGTATTTGGGGCATAGGATACAGGGTTTTTCTTGGAGACCAGGATGCTCCCGATTCAGGGACTGCCTCCCATGTGTGATTCTAAACAAGTCACTTAATTTCTCAGAGCTTTAGGCAGCTCTCTAAGGCTATATCTTGCAGAGAAGGTGCCAACCTGCATTCATAATCAGAGCTTCCTTTCTAGGAGCTCCTGATCAATGAAATCTGAGGCTCAGACTCTACTTCTATCCCTATAATTAATTTATTTTATGGTTGGTTTGGTTTTTTAGAAACTCAAAGGTCTTATCTATTCTTTTTTTCTTTTTTTTAATTTTTAAAATTTTTTAAGAATATTTTTTCCATGAAAAACAACTGCTTGAACACATGGGCTGATGGGGATATTATTGAAACAATACAATAGTACATGATCATATTCATATACCCCAACTTAACCATTTCCTGATTGATGGGCATCCCCTTAGTTTCCAAGTCTTTGCTATTACCAAAAAAAGCTGCTATAAATATCTTTGTGCATATGGACCTGTTTCTTCTTCTTTTAGATCTCTTTTTTAAAAATTACTTAATTTTTTCAACTACATGTAGAAATAGTTTTTTATATGGCACCATTTAATTTTATTTTTTGTGTTCTTTTTATTTTTTTTAGAATATTTTTCCATGGTTAGATGATTCATGTTCTTTCCCTCCCCACAAAACCCCACCACTACCCTCCCTGTAGCTGATGCGCAATTCCACTGGGTTTTACATGTATCATTGATCAAGACCTATTTCCATATTATTGATAGTTGCACTGTGGGGTGGTCGTTTAGTCCCTTTCCTGGTTTAGCTGCTTTACAGCTGGCATCTCTCCTCCAGCCTTGCAAGAAATCATCTGCAAGGCTTTGGGAAGAATAAAAAATAACTCCTCATAAAAATGGAACCCCCTGATTGAGAGAAGGAAAACACTTTGTTCCAAAGCAGCAAAACTTGCTGCCTTTGAGCCCTGGTATAAAAATATTGAAAAGTTTTCTAAATATCCTATAAAGTTTTCCCCTCCTTATCTTAGATATATGCCATTGTATGGAGGTGTAAGTTGGGAAGTCTAGAAATAAAAGAAACTAATTGGGGTTCTAGGGAATGGAGAGAGGAAAGAGCAAGTCATAAGTTCTCTTGATATTTAATTAAGGAAGTCAGAGATTTTAAAAGTCCTTCTACTTTTAACCTCAAAATTGCTATGTAAATTCCTTTTTTTCTGTTCCTTCCTTCATAGGCATGATGATGAACCAGTTAACGAGTAGAAAAGGCTCCTGGAATTGGTTTCATTGAATTTGAGATATTTTACATGGATATCTATCCTAAAGATATGTTCTGACTAGGTGAGAATCTTTGTTTTTATTTCCTTTAAAGAGTGATTGAATAGCTATCTATCTATTCAGGGGATGGCAGGAGTATCTTGGAAAAAACAAAGATGTTTTTGGGGGAGTGTTTTTTTTTAAACTACACTGCCTAGGATACCTGCTAGAGGCTTGAGGCAAGAAAAAAAACCTAACACAATTTTCTAGTGCTAGAAAATTTTCTATATTTTTTCATAAAGCTGGCCCCTAAATTGGAGTTCATCAGTCTCATCTTTTATCAGTATCTGTCCTCTGAAGTGACTGTTAGCAATAAAAATATAGTTAGATCTAAATAATTTGGTATAAAAATATTGACTTAAATTTTCTATTAAAAATTTAGTACAAAAATCTTTGATATATAAATATCAAAAGAGAAACCTCAAATATCTAATTTTGAGAAGGCTCTCTCTATATGGTTTCCTTCAGGGAAGAATGATTGTAGCAATTGTGATTTTAAGGTTTGAGGCAACATTCATTTTAACTCTTTTTTTTCCCCTCCTCTTGATGTAAAGGGCCTGGAACAAAGATTAAGGTGAAAAAAAATGGAAGAAGGTGGCTCATATATTGACACCCTCAGAAGCGTGGCCCCTGCAGCCCAAGGCCGGGGAATGAGATACTCGGAAGCTTGGGAATACTTTCACCTAACCTTAGCCCGCTCTGGTCTCCCTGCCAGTCAGTATGCCACCTGTAGGCTATGTGGAAAGCAAGTGAGCCGGGGTCCGGGCTTTAACGTTGGAACCACAGCTCTGTGGAAGCATCTGAAGAGTATGCATAAGCAAGAACTGGAAAAGAGTGGGCACCGACAGACTGGCCCTCACCCAGAAGCACCTCCTTCTCTTCCACCCTCTTCACCCGGGGTAGAGGGTGACTGGGGGCGCCTGATGGAACAGATGGGAGCACTGGCTTTACGGGCCAGCCAGCGGGAAAGGGAACTGGAGAAAAGAGAGAAGGCAGTGGAGAGGAGAGAAAGAGTTCTAGAATTGAGGAAAAGGGCCATTGAAGAGGAGGAGAAGGATTTAGCTGAGAAGAGGCAGGAGCTTCAGGCTGAAAAGGAAGGGCTGCAAGCTCGGCTCCTGGAAGTATGCCAGAGAGAAAATGCTTTGGCCCTGGCTACTGCCCCTCTGTCCACCCCCATCAAAGAGGAACAAGAGGATCATGGTGAGAGTTACTTAATAACCAAAGTCCTTTTCTAGACTAAAGACTTTCGGCAAAGCAGAGTCCCCCGTGTTTTCTTCTTGCTTGCTGCTTAGATGGTGTTGGGAGTCAATTAGTTGCCGCTGACTCTTCGTGACCCCATTTGGGGTTTTCTTGGCAGATACTGGAATGGTTTGTCATTTTCTTTTCATTTTACAGATGAGGAAACTTCAGGCCCAGCACTCTATTGCTGTGACCCCTAGCTTCCCAATTTTAGGAGGCGGTCATCTTTAAATTTCAGTACCTACAACCTTTCTTATTGTTGATCTGAGATACAGAGAGAATGCCATTCTCTGCCCCTTTAGAGCATCTCTTCACCATGACCACACTCTCTAAGCATCTGCACCACACAGGATGTGTGGATTTCACTTCTCAGTATCTTCCCCAGGGAGTCAGCCTTCCCCATCCTCGCCACCCTTCCACTTGTCTTCTTCTTCAGTTAGAGTTGAAACTCCTTGAGGACCAGGATACTGTATTTGCTTGCTCATGTATGTATCCCCAGTGCTTAGCACACTGTCTGACATTATTGTAAACACTCAGTAAATGCTTTATGGAGGTTACAGGTTTGGAACACAGTGAAACCTCCTTGTGTCAGTGTGCTTTAAGAAAAACTGAATGCTGGGAGAACTACATCCCCCAGGATGCCTTGTCCCTTCCAGGGTTCCTGCCCTCCTACTTCCTGCCATGGGATTGGTCTATAAGTGGACCAATCCCATGCTAGGGAAGGGCTTTTGAATTGGACTTGGGACTGAGGAGCTTGTGGGAGTGAAGGTATTTTTTTTTATTATTAAAGACCCTTTTCTGTTGACTTTCCTCTGCTTTTCTTCTTCTTCTTCTTTTTAAATCATTACATGTACATTTGAGCTGGAACCAAGGAACATCAGTAACAGAATGGGAATTCTGCTGGCCATTCTGAACTCAGAATACCAGTCTTACATGATGCAGATTCAACTAGCCCTGAATGACCCTGGAAGCCACCATGCCTAACTACAGATACTTTTTTCTCACTAAATGCCTATCTACAGATGATCAAATCAGTCCTGTAAAGCAAGAGCCAGTTGATAAGTGGGAAAAATATATGTGAACAGACAATTTTTGGATGAAGAAATCAAAGCTATATATAGGCATATGAAAAAAATTGCCCTAAATCAGTACTGATCAGAGAAATACAGCTCAAAGCAACTCATGAGGTATCACCTCACAACTCTCAGACTGGTTAAAATGACAAAAGGTCAAAAGGATGACTACTAGAGGGGATGTGGAAAAATGGGGACACTGATACACTGTTGGTAGAACTGTGAACTGTTCCAGCTGTTTGGTACAGTAGTTTAAAATTACACCCATAAAATTGTGTATACTCTTAGATCCAGCAGTATCATTACTGGGTCTGTTTCCAAACAAGATCAGGGAAAAAGGAAAAGAATTCATATGATCCAGAATATTTATAGCCGCTCTCTTTGTGGTGGCAAATTGAGAGGATGCTCATCATTTGGAGAATGGCTAAACAAATTGTGGTGTATGACTGTGATGACTACATCATAAAAAGCAATGAGCAGGCTAATTAAAAAAAAAACTTGGAAAGAATTATACAAGATAATGAATGGTGAAATGAGTACAACCAAGAGAACATTCTACAGAGCTATAGAATTAATGCTGGAAGAATAAACTGTGTTATGTTCCAGAAAGGGAACTGAAAGGTGGAAACCTGAAAGTCTTCATTTTTATGAACATGTTGGTCTCAAGGACAATGCCTTCTGTGATGAAGGAGGATGGGGAAGGGTTGGGACACTTGTGGATGGGATTTATTATGTGGATATGCAGAAAAGTAAGCTAAACATATGAGAAACCTGTATTTTCATTTATGTACAATCTTCTCTTTGCAATGGAAATACTTGTTTTATTTGGTTTGTAAAATTTGAAAAAATAATTTAAAAAAGAGCAGAAAAAAAAGCAAGGTCCTAGATAAAAGTTGTAGTATTTTTGCTTTGCTTCTAGATTAGACGCCCAGGAGACACCTTTGGCTGGTGTCCTTTGTCTGTGGACCCTTATCCTTCCAGTCCTTTGACACCCACTTCTGGTTTTATTTGCCAACCCATTGTGAGCCCTTTCAGGAATGCTTTGGCTAGCACCCTAGAATACCTCGCCTTCTGATCTTTCACACTATTAATCTTTCCTAGTCCTTTCACACTATTAAACATTTCCTAGTCCTCCACCTTCCGTTTTCTTTATTTTCTTTTAGCTCCTCCTGGGCTGCCAAAATCTGTTTGAGAATATCACTAAAAGGAGACCAATACAAATTCTTACTCACAAAGCCTACCAAAGACTTCATTGCTCCTCAGTAATCCTTTTATTTATCTTTTATTTACTTTTAAATTATTAAGTCCCCTGTAAAGCCACTTTTCACCTACCTCTTAAGCCCCAATCTCACTCCTACCCCAGTCTTGTACCTCACTTTTGGCACAGGACCGCTTCCAACTTTACTGGGGAGAATAAGACTATCAAGTGTGAGTTCCTCCAGCATCTTTATTCATTCTTTCCTTCCTCTGTCAAAGAAATTACTCGATTTAGAAGCATTTATTAAATGGCCAACTATGTGTTAAATACTGGGGTTATGAAGACAAAAATAAAACACTCTGCCTTCAGAGGGCTTATATTCTACCAGGAAGAAATGTGTTCCTCCTATCCCAAAACTAACCTGTGATTTTGGTCTCTTCCCCCCCACCCCCATTTTCCAAGAACTAAAAAATAATTTCTTTCCTTTCTCACATTTCAATCTTTTTAAATCAACTCTTCCCTTTAATTTACAAAATGCATTTAATTCTTCTCTGTACCAAAGAAAATTCTTAAGTCTAGTAATTGTTCCAGGCAATCTGATATAGTCTATTAAACCCTTTCTCAGGATATTATTTTTGAATACATGAGGTTGCAAAGCAAACCAATATATTGGAAGATAGTTATCAAAATCTGAAAAAAAAATTTGTGGACCTCTGATGGAGATCCTCTGGCCTAGATGATCTCTTCCACCTCTAAGGCTTATGACTCTAGGCCAAGAACCATCCCACCTAAGGCCAGATTAGCTTCTAGATTGTGATTTGTTTGGTTGTAGCAGCACATGAGAACTGAAAACTATGGGGATGGAAGGAAGGCCAATTTTCCAAGTTCTGAAGACTTATAGGACTGAAATACACACATGTTATTTAGGGGAGATTTTAATTTGATACAAACCTGACAGTTTTTCCAAAATAGTTTTCATATATCAGAAAATTACTTTCAATAATAAATTTTAAAAGCTCTTATAAACAAATCCAAGAAAAATATAATAAATCATAAACATTTTCTACCTGTCCACTCTACTGTTCTGAAGACTCCATCCTTTTCTACTGATGATGGAATGCTAATGTTTATACCTTTACAGTCTGTCTCCAGTCTACCTCTTCAGTCTTATTATCTAGCAAATGGTTGTTATAAGTTCTTACCAAATCCTGTTTTAAGTTTGATTTTGAATATATAATTCATTTAATATATATCACATATATATTAAGTAATATAATACTGTAAGTCTTTTAAGTTTAACATGTTTCATTTATGTAAGACTAAATTGTCTCATCTCTAATTCATATTATACATTAAGTGCCTTTTTACTTTTTTTGGAGGGAAAACCTAGATGTGAGCCATAATTGAATTTACTGTTAAGAATAATCCTCCCTCAGGTTGTTGGGACAGTGATTGAGCCAGTGAGGGTGAACCTATCCATCTTATTAGAGGGCAGGCTGTCCAGGACTGACCCTGTCCCTAGTGCATGCCTGGATAGAAAGGTACAGAATGTGGCCTGAGCACTTATTCCAGCCCATGTTAGATATTCATGGTTTGTATATAACTTCTATATATATACTGTACATGTTGTTTCCCTCTATGGCAATGATTCCCAAAGTGGGCGCTACTGCCCCCTGGTGGGTGCTGCAGTGATCCAGGGAGTGGTGATGGCCACAGGTGCATTTATCTTTCCTGTTAATTGCTATTAAAATTTAAAAAAATTAATTTCCAGGGGGCTAAGTAATATTTTTTCTGGAAAAGGGGCAGTAGGCCAAAAAAAGTTTGGGAACCACTGCTCTATAAAACATAAGCTTATTAAGAGCAAGGATGGTGTATTTTTATTTTTATATAGTGTGAGATTAAAAATTAATGGCCAAATACTCCAAGTATTATATTTAATGAGATTTATTTATAATAACTTGAAGTGAGGGAAGAAAAACCTCAGAAAAGAAAGCCTGCTCACCCAGACACACATGTGGGGGAAAAAGAGAGAGAAGGTGGGGTTACCCACAACTATATGGAAGCAACGTTACGCACGCAACTTGGGGATGAAAAGGAAAGGGGTGCTGGGTAATGTAGTCCAAGGGTTCAAGATTTTCTAATTCTACAGTAGTTAGAAGGCAGGAGATTTGCAAAAGACTATATATGAGGGCTACATAGAGATGAGTTTCATATACAACCCTTTCCTATTTTATAATGTATATAGAAATGCCATTTTAGACAAAGAAGAGAAGGAAAAGAAGGCTGTTGAGGCAACTTAAAATGCAGAGGATAAAATAAAGGCAGAAAGAAGCACTGAAAAGTAGGACAGCATTGAAAGTTACAGGTTGAGATTACACTTCAAAAAGAAAAGCCAGCTGGACAAGATAAAGAGCTGAAGTTTCCTAGATAATTCCCCCTTCCTCCAACTCAACCATCCCATGTATGTGGAAATACTTTAATTTCAGAATAAAAGTAAACTTTGGCAAACAAATGCTTGTTTTGTTTGGTATTTGCTAATTTCTGAATAAAAAAAAAAAGTAAATGGGCTGTGGAAAGCCAGACTCAGTGAGGGGTCTTGTTTCTGATTCTACCAGTGGCTACTATCTGAGCTCTCCCTGTCACAAAAGGAATTATCAACCCCTTTCAAGTGAGGCAGTAACTTTTCCAAAGCCTGGCCAGGTGGGTGAGCTCCCTTCTCTTTAACTTCCCAATAACACTGCATTTTGCTAGGTTGCCTATATAATTAGGTTCCCCCAAAATTTTTATTAAATTGTATTAAAATTTGTTATAAAAAGTAAGTAATCTGAGTGGGTCTCGAATGCAATTTGGGTGTGAGGAAGGATAAAAGGGGATATAGGTGATTATAAGGTGATTGGAGGAGGAAAGAAGGTAAGGGAAGGTATATAGGAGATAAAGGAAATGGGTTATGTAGGAGAGGGCAGCTCAAACAGGTTTATTCCCAGAGGCTTGAGACAGAGGATACAAGGAGGAAATTAAGGCCAGTAGTAAATATTTAGGTTTTGGCTGGAGGGTTTCTCTTGTTAGTTTCTAAAGTCTCTTGAGGGAGGAGTCAAGAGGGCCCCTCCCTGCCAGTCAAACTGATGGCTGGAGGAAGTCTCGGGTAGGTACTTCCTGCCAAGATGGATGCCCCCAGTTCTCTCAAGAAATAAAAGAAAATGATTCTTCCCTCTTTAGCCCTTGCCTCAATTTTCGATACAACGATTCACCAGAGGCTTGAATAGGTAACAAGGGGATTTATTAATACCAGGGTCAGTCAGAAGGGGAGAAGGGTTTAGGATTTTCTAATGGCTGCTAGGGAGAGGGGTGATGGTGGGGGATGGGCTGCAGGAGAGGTTTAGACTGAGAGAGAGCCTGCTCTCCCAGTCAGGAGATTTGACTGCCTTTTAAGTAAAGTCCTTATTGAATCACTAAAACTAGGGGTAACTTATTTGAGGATATTCTACTTGTCTATAGAAATTAAAATCCACAATGTTCAATCACCAAACCCTCACTTCCACCTAGGACCCACAGGAAATTCAGGGGAAGGGGAGGGATATGTATGGAGAGATCAGGGAGAGGTCCAGAGAAATGAGATAGGTTTAAATTTCCCCAAGACAAGATAAATACAGGCCAAGGCCGAAGCAATTAGGTCAAAGCCAAGCTGAAAGGCCTAAGCCAACAGGCTAAGCAAAAGCAAAAGCCTCCAGCCATAGCAAAAGCCAGAAGGCAAAAGCCATGTCAATTGGAACTTCACCTCTATTTATAGCTTCAAGCCCTAACTGACTTTCTGAAGATTCTAAGATGTTTAACTGACTTTTTGTGACCATTAGAAATTACAGAAGCAAAAAGTTTCTGTTAGCCACCTTGCATTACAATCTGCTCATTTTTTTTTTGTAAAATTTGCACCTTGCAACGTTTTCTGGTTGCTAAGATCTAAGGGGTTACTACTCTTATTCTAAGCTAAATTATAACTATGCTCTTATCCCTATCTAAGTTTTGTAAAATAATAAAAAGGGTTGCTTACTCCTAAACTATGCTAAGACTAGTCTAAGTTAAAAGTAATATGGGTTATGGGAAAGGCATAGGAAAGGAATAGGGTTTCAGTTTTGCAAAAATTTTTGAACAGAAAGGAAAAGCAGATTAAATGCAAACATTCACAAACAGTCTTAAAGTTAACATTTGCTAACTAAAACAAAGTAATAAATTCTATCTATATACCTATCTAATTTCATGAATTAACAACAAAGTATTTAAGAAAAATTTCTGCAATCTAAGTTTCTAAATTCTAATTCACTTTCTAAAGTGAGTATATGAACATGTTAGTACACTCATGCCTATGTTAGAAACATTAGTAAGAATAAGTAAGACTAATATTCTTTGTAAGTCTTTTGGTCAAACTATAGACTTAAGCTATGTACAGTATTTACAAAGAAAGTTTAGAAAATTCTGTCCCTGTTCTAACTTATCAAGTTAACTAACTGTCCCTGTGTGTTAGTAAAACTTATTGCTAAGGGTTAGTAAGCAAACATTTACATATTTAGATTATTTACAAGAAATGTCAGGTCATTTGAGTAGAAGGTGTCTGAACCAAAGTAAGAGGAAAACTCTGTGCTAAGGCAGACAAATTCTTCTCCCTTAAGTGTAAGTTTGCAAGTGGTAGGATGAGGGAAAGGGTGAAAATAAGAGAAAAAAAGGTTTTTTAAGTCTAAGTGGTATCCAGATGGGTCTATGGAACCCTCTCAGATGAGGTCGGAAAAGCAATCAGAAAAATCAACCTTTGACCTTACAAAGTTGGCTATTTGGTTATACAGTCAAAGCATTGTAATAGCAAATCAGGATCAAGTAATTGGCCCTGGGTAAAGCTCTTCCAGATAAAAAGCCTAGTGAAATACCACATAATCTCATGCATAAGCAGGTTATTTCAACTTCTGTTTGATCTCTGCTCCAAGTCACTCCCCATTCTGGTCTAGCTTCAATTCAGCTACCAATAGGATCTTCTGAAAGTGCCCATCACCCTGCTACTCCTCTCCAGTGGCTCCCTATTCCCCCCAGGAACAAATATCTTATCTTCTGTTTGGGTTTTAAAGCCCTTCATAACCTGGCCCCCTTCCCATCTTTCCAGGCTGCTGCTTTACTCCCCTCCACAACCAATATGATCCAATGTGACACCGGTCTTCCTGAGGTTCCTCAAACGGGTTTCTCCATCCCACTCTGTGCTCCATGTCTAGGATGCTTTCCCTCTTCATTTCTTTTTTTGTTTTGTTTTGTTTTTGTTTTTTTAGGGTTAATATTATTTTTTTAAATATTTATTTTTTAGAAAATAAATGGTTACATGATTCATGCTCTTACTTTCCCCTTCACCCCCCGACCTCCCACTCCCCCCCACCCTCATAGCTGCTGCACATTTCCACTAGTTTTAACATGTGTCATTGATCAAGACCTACTTCCAAATTGTTGATAGTTGCATTGGTGTGGTAGTTTCGAGTCTACATCCTCAATCATGTCCGCCTCAACCCTTGTTCAAGCAGTTGTTTTTCTTCTATTTCCACTCCCGCAATTCTTCCTCTGAATGTAGGTAGTGTTCTTTACCATAAATCCCTCAGAATTCCCTCTTCATTTCTGTAGCTTCATGGATTCCTTCAAGTCTCACCTTTTGCAGGGTCTCCCCTTCCTCAATGTGAGTTTGTACCTTACTTCTCAGGTAAATTCCAGTTTACCTAATATCTATCTCATTTGTACCAACATATTTATTTGTTATCTCCCCTGATAGAATGTGAGCTCCTTGAGAGCAGGGACTAATTTTTTCCCTTTTTTGGTGGGGTTGGAGATTCCACAGTGCTTTACTTCCTGGCATGTAATAAGCATTTAATGCTTGTTGACTGACCACATGAACAAGTAGGTCACCCTAGGATAAAGCTCTCCCACTAGCAATAGTCTGTCTACCAAGCCAGGAGGCATTACAGGGCATCACTGAAGGGAATGTATCCATTCTCTAGTACACATGGCAGAACTCTTGTATCCCTATCAGCATTATCTTCTTCACAATCATTCTGGATGTTCTAGAAGTCATTGCATGCTCCAAATACACTTACAGTTCCTTTGCAGAAATAGCCTTCACAACTGTGACTCACATTACTAGGCATGTTCTCAGGGGTAGCATTTAATCTTTTGGAAGGAGCCAAATGACATTTGGAGGCAAGTCTGGTGAATGAGATGGGAGAAATAATTCCATCTGAGGTGGGTTTTTTCCTCCCTTTTACAAAGGTGACTATAAAGCAATGAGACTGATTTTTTTTTTTTTTTGGCCACTCATAAAGTCACTCTGATAATGCTGATAAGTAAAGGTACCATGGTCATTTTAGAGATTAAAAGCCCATTTTTAGTGAGTTAATGGTGTGAATGTATGCAGACAGTATTGGGGGTAATTGCATATTTAAATACTATTAAATATTTCTTTTTATGAAAGCTTGATTATGATATTCTCTGAAAGCTGATTTCATATTATTAAAGTAGTCTTTAAACCATAACATAAAATGCTAATGAAAGCTTTATTATTTCAGTATATAGTCTCCTGTGACTTTGATCAAGATAAGTAATGATCAGGTGAATGACTTGGCAACCTTCCTGGCCTCAGAAGTCTTTTTATAGAATAAGATATTAAGTAAAACTTTGCCACGTGTTAAAATACACTTGATAATAGTCCAACAGTTTCCCCAAATCATCTTCTGCTTCCTTGCCAATGAAATATCAGGGCATTTTAATGGAAATGAGAAAATACAGCTTTTTTTTTTTAAACCCTTCACTTCTGTGTATTGGCTCCTAGGTGGAAGAGTGGTAAGGGTGGGCAATGGGGGTCAAGTGACTTGCCCAGGGTCACACAGCTGGGAAGTGGCTGAGGCCTGATTTGAACCTAGGACCTCCCGTCTCTAGGTCTGACTCTCAATCCACTGAGCTACCCAGCTGCCCCCCACCTTTTTTTTTTCTTTAATACTCAAGATCTGCAGGAATTTTTGCAAAGTCAATAGTCTTTACTTCATCAGCACAATATCTACATTTAAATTCTCTTCTTCCCTCTAGAGGGATTTCTTGACTTATACTGATCAGTTTAAGCGTACAATTTGACCATATTTGAGATTTATATTATTCTGCATGCTAATATTGTGTTGTCTGAATTTAAGAATTATGGAGCTAAAATTTTTTGAGCGTGCAGCGATTGATTTATCACCAACCAGTTATATAAGAATATTCAAATAAATAGAAGTCTCAATAGTTTTACTCTTTTATCAACATCGCACTTGTTCAGTTACGTTTTTGATCCAAACCCATTCCTGCCGAGGCCACAGCTAAAATCAAGTCCCATAAGCAGCTCCAGAGGTTCTTCTCTCTATAGGTCTGAAAGTATGACCCTAGAAATGTGAAGGCCTAGAAAAATTGGAAGCAGGGGTAAGAGGATGTGAGTGGAGTTCTTTACCTTCTTTTGGGTTGCTGGTTTCCTAGACCAGTGAGAGCAAACAAACTCAAAGAGAACTACAGCTATATGTTGACTTTGATTGTTATATTGTATTTTTACTGTTAAACATTTCTCAATTACATTTTAATCTGGGTTGAGCCACATTTTGGGGACTTTGGGGGATGCACCCTGGGTTGCAAGTTTGACCCTTGTCAGAGACCTTGAAGACAGCTGGAGTTGCTTTATCTTTAGCACATAATTTTGGTTTTGCAGAGGTTTGAGAAGCTGTAAGGATCAGAGGAAATGCAGTCTTCCATCTTGTTGGTCACGTGTCCTAGAAGTGCCCTCAATGCGTGACACTCGGCGTGACTCATTTTTAATTCTATAGAGGAAGTCATATTCCATGCCTTGCTGCCATATAGCAACACTGACAAAATGTTAATAACACAAAGAAAAACCTTTGCTTTCATAGGAAGTTTCAGGTCAGAAAAGGAGCTTTTCAATTTCCTAAAGGCAATCCTACCTGTGCTTTTCCTCCTATTCAACTGAAGGCCCTCTGTTTGCCCATCTGAACTGTTGGCCATAGATATAAATACTGATGACTAAGCTCTATGGGGAATCTACCAAAATGCTACTGGTGAAAGTCTTTTGACCTCATATTTATTAGTTTTAAATAAAATTATTTTAATAAAAATTTAATAAAAAATAATGAAATTAAAATCCTTACCTTCCATTTTAGAATCAATACGAAGTACTGGTTCCAAGGTAGAAAAGCAGTAAGGGCTGAGCAATGGGGGTTAAGTGCAGGGTCACACAGCTAGGAAGTCTCTGAACCCAGGACCTCTCTCTAGGCCTGGCTCTCAATACACTGAGCCACCTAGTTGCCTCTAAATCTAATCATCAAAGATTGTCTTCCCTTTTTTTTTCTTTTACAATTAAGATTTTATTAGTTCTTGTTTGTCATCAGCACACAGACACTATGAACAATTTGTACATTTAAAAAATGTTAGAAAAATCTAAAAATTATGTAGTTATAATCTTTTTCTAAATAGTCCAGTGGCTTTTATAGTTTAAATTGGGAAGAAATGCTCCCTAAAAAGAGGTTATCAAGTACTAGTATCCTGAATATGGATGAGACATTGGGTTTTTCATAAAGCAAAGTTTCACTAATCCTGTATTTATAAAACTCTACTCGCACACATTTTCCAGTTTTTTTTATAGCACATTAAATAAAGTTCCTGGAAAAAAAATGATATTCCACTAACCAAATATGATAATGTCATAGGTAGCACACAGTTCTGAAAGGGAGATCCAATACAAGGGAGCAGTTGTATTTTGGAAATAATTGTACTGAAAGATAAGATACAGATTAAATTTCATGGTCACAATTCCAAATTGCCATCTATGCTTCATTTAATCTGAAATAGAAATTGCCTATCCAGGACAGCTATGACCTTCCTAATCAGCATTTTATTAATTTCTGGTTGTTCAAAAAAACAAAAACAAAAAGTCAAACCTAACAATCAGTGCATGATTTCAGATCTCTAAATGAATAGGTTTCTAATAAAGCCACTGCAAAGCCACTGCAAACTGGTTTACTCTTATCTAAATGTTTTTAAAAATTAATGTGATGACATGGAACTACCTGCTTCTTAAAAATATATTTCTAGTGCTATTTTAAAAATAGACAGGAGGCAGCTAGATGGCTCAGTGGATTGAGACCAAGCCTAGAGACAGGAGGCCCTAGGTTCAGATATGACTTTTAGGTTCAAATCTACGTGTGTGACCCTGGGCAAGTCACTTAACCCCCATTGCCTAACATTTACCACTCTTTTGCCTCAAAACTAATAAACAGTATTGATTCTAAGGTGGAAGGTAAGGGCTTAAAAAAAATTGACAGTTACAAAATAGTTGGTAAAAAACATTCCTCT
Organism: Gracilinanus agilis; assembly: GCF_016433145.1. NCBI lineage: Eukaryota > Metazoa > Chordata > Mammalia > Didelphimorphia > Didelphidae > Gracilinanus > Gracilinanus agilis. Next base: position 342,051,493 of record NC_058130.1, on the reverse strand, counting down.
GACTTGTAAAAGAAGGAAAGTTAACAGGAACAATTATTATTTTTTTTGAGGATAAATATTTATTTCCCTTTACATCAAAATAAAGTCAATTACAAAAAGCTTTCTAGAAATGTACATTAGCAAAGATTTAAAACATTATACAGAAATATTTTTTTGAGTTTAAATAATTTTTATTTTTTAGAAAAGTTATCATGGTTACATGATTCATGTTCTTACTTTCCCCTTCACCCCCCCAAGCCCCCCCCCAATAGCCGATGCACATTTCCACTGATTTTAACATGTGTCATCGATCAAGACATTTCCAAATTGTTGATAGCTGCATTGGTGTGGTAGTTTCAAGTCTACATCCCCAATCATGTCCGCCTCAACCCATGTGTTCAAGCAGTTGTTTTTCTTCTATGTTTCCACTCCTGTAGTTCTTCCTCTGAATGTGGGTAGTATTCTTTACCATAAATCCCTCAGAATTGTCCTGGGTCATTGCAGTGCTGCTGGTACAGAAGTCCATTACATTCGGTTTTACCACAGGGTATTGGTATCTGTATAATGTTCTTCTGGCTCTGCTCCTTTCACTCTGCATCAATTCCTGGAGGTCTTTCCAGTTCACATGGAATTCCTCCAGTTTATTATTCCTTTGAGCACAATAGTATTCCATCACCCGCATATACCACAGTTTGTTCAGCCATTCCCCAATTGAAGGACATACCCTCCTTTTCCAGTTCTTTGCCACCACAAAAAGCCCAGCTATAAATATTTTTGTACAAGTCTGTTTATCTATGATCTCTTTGGGGTACAAACCCAACAATGGTATGGCTGGATCAAAGGGCAGGCAATCTTTTATAGCCCTTTGAGCATAGTTCCAAATTGCCAGCCAGAATGGTTGGATCAGTTCACAACTCCACTAGCAATGCATTAATGTCCCAATTTTGCCACATCCCCTCCAACATTCATTATTCTCCCCTTCTCTAATTTTAGCCAATCTGCTAGGTGTGAAGTGATACCTCAGCAATATTTTGATTTGCATTTCTCTAATTATTAGAGATTTAGAACACTTTCTCATGTGCGTATTGTTTTGATTTCTTTATCTGAAAATTGCCTATTTGTGTCCCTTGCCCATTTATCAATTGGGGAGTGGCTTGATTTTTTTTATACAATTGATTTAACTCCTTGTATATTTGAGTAATTAGACCCCTGTCAAGAGTTTTTTGTTATAAACATTTTTTCCCAATTTGTTGTTTCCCTTCTGATTTTGGTTGCATTGTTTTTGTTTGTACAACAGGGACAATTATTAAGACTTGGTATGAGATGTTACTCAGGTTTGGTTTCTTTCTCTCCTGCTGAATCAGAGACTGGGACCTTTTCATTTTGAGGGGACTTCATTTTTCACAAGTAAGTCACCTTCATTCTCTTGCTCGGTAATCATGCCTATTTGCTTCCCTTTTGTTCCTTCTCCTCCTTCCCCCCCTTTTGTGAACTTTTCTGTCCTTGGCTTTATCCTTACCTACTGTCTTTTTGGGTTAAGCTCAACTTTTGCAAGGATGGATTTAGCTGACAATCTTGTCCTTCTTTTGGGCTCTTCACCTATTTTCCCTTCTGCAGTTGATCTTCCTCTTCAGCATTCTGCCGTGATTGTATGTCAACTTCTTCTCCTCAGACTCAGTGGCGTGAGCACCTGGGTGGGACACGGGCAACTGGGGTCTGGGGTTGGAGTGCAGGGAAGGGCCAATGTCAAGAGCACTTCTCTTTCCAAGCAGGAATCCTGGGCCTAGATGTTCTTCCTCCAGCCACTTGGGCTACTAGGACCACCTTATAGACATTTGGGCCAAATTTTTTTTTTGTACAACTGCCTCCCTTTTGCATTTTGTTCATGAAAGTTTTTCGATTCCTTTATTTTTAATTTAAATTTTTTACATTAAAATTCTCAGGTAACTCTCTCCTTCCCTCCCCTCCGGATATTAGAGACATCATTTGACAAAATATATGTAAATATAAAACTTTGTCCTGGTGTACTTATCGGTTCTTTTTCTGAGGGTAGACATACACATTATTCTTCAAGCAATATTTCTGATGCTGTATGTAATGTTCTCTTGATTCTGCTGGTTTCACTCTTCGTAATTTCATGTTGATCCTTTCATGCTTTAAAAAAACTTGGTCATTTCCTACAGCATAATAGTATTCCATCACAATCATATGCAACAACTTGTTTAGCCATTTCCTAATTGATGGGCAACCCCTTTTCTAGTTCTTTGCCATCACAAAGAAAGCTGCTACATTTTAGAATATATGGGTTTCTTTTCTCTTTTTCCCTGATCACCTTAAGGAAATGAACTTAATAGCAGTACTGCTGGGTCAAAAGCTATACTATTTTAAAACTCTTTGGGCATAATTCCATATTATTTTCTAAAATGGTTGAACCAATTTATGTTCCACCAACATGCTATTAGTGTCCTCATTTTTCCATATCTCCCCCATTTGTAATTTTGCCCTTTTATCATTTTAACCAATCTGATTGGTGAGATATCTTAAGAGTTGTTTTGATTTGCATTTCTCTAATCAATAATGATTGAATGCATTTTTATAGTTATACATAGCTTTGATTTCTTTAATCCCAAAACTATCACTTCCTCTCTTTTTGGCCATTTTATCAATTCTGGAGCTATTAAAAAAACTGATATTTACAAAATAGTTAATAAAAACATTCCTCTGAATTGTACAAGAAGAGAGGTAATAGGGACAATTGTTAAAAGTCTTGGCATAATATGTTACTCAGGTTTGGTTTCTCTTTTTCTTGCTATTGAATAAGAGACAAGGAATGGCATGCATATATATATATTTAACTTATAAATCTTTACCTTCTGTCCTTTATAAGGCAGAAGAATAGTAAGGCAATTGGAGTTAAATAACTTGCCCAGGATCACAGAGCCAGGAATTGTATGAAGCCAGATGCGATGAATGTCTCATATTCTTATACATTTGATCAAGTTCTCTATACATTTTAGGCTTTATCTCTTGTTGTTGCCTCATTATTACTTTAGTTCAGAATTCATCAATCTCTTCTTATACATAGCTCTGAAAGGTACATTATCTGCTCCTCTTCTGTTTTTTAAATAATACTTTTTTTTAACATTCAGGTCACACATGAAATATGCTGGTCTACACCTAATTTCTGCCAGACTGCTTTTCTAGTTTCCCCAGGAGTTCTTTGTCAAATAGGGATTCTTTCGTAGGTAATTTGTTTTTGGACTTCTTAAATGTGGGGTTGAGAGGTACTTTCAAATGTTGCAGAATATAGAAAATCTCAGATGTTTATTTTTGGAGTATAGTTTTAGGATGCTGTCAAGCATATTCTTCTCACAACATGGTCCAAAGGGCTTTGGGAAATACAGCCTCTGAATTCTTAAAATATCTCCCAGTTTTATAGTTTATGAAAGCAGTATTTAGAAACATATCAATCAAGAAATAACTAATACAAGAAGGGGCAAAGAAGGTTGTCTTAATCCCAGGAAATTTTGTTTTATCATATCCATAATAAAAATGGCACATCAGAGGGGGCAGCTAGGTGACTCAGTGGAGTAAGAGTCAGGTCCAGAGATGGGAGATCCTGGGTTCAAATTTGGCCTCAGATACTTGCTAGCTGTGTGACCCTGGGCAAGTCACTTAACCCCCATTGCCTAGCTCTTACCACTCTTCTGCTTTGGAACCGATGCACAGTATTGATCCAAGACAGAAGGTAAGGGTTTAAAAAAAAAAAGTACATCAGAAAAAGCATAAATTGAAAATAAGAATGATTAGACAAAGATCCCCATAGCAAAGGTTTATTTTCTCTTTTTTCCCCTTCCCCTCACTTCCTTTTCTGGCAATTGAGGTTTATTCTATCTGTTTGACATTGTAGAGGATATGAAATTCACAATGTTGAGACATTCTTCTGATTGAAATATTTATTGCTTGTTTCTTAAACTGGCTAGAAACTAAGATGCCACATTCTGCAAAGTTCAATAATGTGCAGCTCCACTTAGCAACAACAAAAAAATGTAAAACATTTAGAATTTCAATTACTAAATTGAATTTGAATGTTATACTTTCAACTATACACAGTCATGAAAACTGTATGAGAATACAAACATTTTATATGCTTGGACAATAATTTTCAACATGTAAAAAAGGTAGTAAAACTTAGATATATTTCAAATTTCCCCCAATTCTGAATTTTACAAAAAACAAACAAAAATGGGAGAAGGAAGGAGGAAAACCACATTTTTAAAATGACTTCAAAATTTGTAGTCTGACCATAGTACATGGCAAAGCCTTGAGGCTAGTAAAAAACCAGAAATTTGAAAAGAAGTCATATGAACAGACTCCAAAGTGGAAGTCTTTTGGGGAGCTGTTCTGTACCACATGCACCTGATCTTTACTATTGTGACACCTATAGCTATTATAGAACCCTCAAGGCAGGTAAAATGCTATACCTAAAGAGTACCACTCATCAGAAGTGGATCCTGCCTGGGCTCCTTTACTGGATCCAGGACTAGCATTTGTAGGGTAGATCTTAGCATCAGGTTCTCTCTGAATCTGGTGGAAACAAAAGGAGGCTACAAATTTAGCCCAACTCTATTTCTAAAACCCCTGGACACCAGTGCCTCAGAAACTGATTAATTTAGCAAGCCTACAAGGGACTTATCAAGTGAAGTCTATGTGGTTCTTTCTCTTATCTTTAAGAGTTTATCTATTCTTTTTTATCTGCCATGTCGCTTCAACCTCTCATAGGCCTAGAAAGTCCTAAAAGTATCCATGTTAGCTTCACCTTGTAAAATTTCCTCCTCTCTGTATGCAGTACTTTAAAAGCTCCTCCTACCAGAACCATTTCTCATTTCCTCCTTTCTAAATCATAAAGACCTCTCTTCATGGTAGATTTAGGAGCAAATAGTTGTACTAATTAGAAAGGGGTTGGCTCCTCCAATAGTTTCACAGCATGGAAGCTGATACGAAAGTAGAAAGGAAGGCAAAGAAACACAGATATAACATAATCTGCAGAGCAGTGACACCTACATTCAGAAGGAAGGACTGCAGTCTTCCAAATGTTTCAGAGGCATTTGCTGCTAAAAATCCTCATTTTAAACAATAATGCTTTTCTTACGGTCCTACTACTATAAGTGGCATAATTTCTTTAAACACATGGTCCAATGAATCACACCATTTAATGTTACAATTGTTTTTATTGAGTGTAAGAACATATTCCATAAATATTTTGATTTTGAGGCCTTTATTTTGTAGTCCATTTTTCACTGGAAATCAGATTTACCTGGCACAAACTCCATTGCCAGCAATGGACTTATCAAAAAGACAAATGCCAGGACATTAAATATTTCAATACTGTATTCAGCTGTTTACATCTGGACACCTTACAGTTTCCAAACATACCAAATGTAAATGGTTAATATGCTGTACAAATCAACACATTCTTCATAGAAGAAAACAGGAAAATGCTAATTTACTACAACCTGTTCATTATCTTTTCAATAATGTTACTTAGGTTATCTCATGGATAATAATATTCCCACACAACTAGCCATATTTTTTCAATAGCCTATCTAGTTTCTCACAGGACAAGTGAGAGAAGCATGTAACCAAAATGATTTCCGTGAAGTCAGAGATGCCCCTTCTTTACTTTGTGATTCATAACTATGACTACACGGAGATGAAGACAAGTGTATATTTTCAAAGAGCCATTTACATTTGTATGGTTTTTGCTTCCCTTTTAAATTACAAAGAAAATGAAATACTGTGAATGAGGAAATGTGATGTAAAAGACAAGGTAATTTTCCTAGTTAGGTGGTCTTTTAAAGGAAAGAAGAATTCTTTAATCTATGTTTGCATTCAATTATTCACATCTGTGCTCAGTGAACTTCAGTTAACTCAGTGAAACTTATGGCAGCTTAACTCACTGATTAGTTTAAAATAAGGTGTTTTTCGTTTGTTTTTTTTTTTTTTTTAAGATGAAAATTTGACCAACATAACTAAATAGTCCATAGCTAACCAAATTTTATTACATGTCTCTGAATCCTGAGAGGGTAAACTGTTATTTCATTCCCTCACACATACATATTTGAAAAATAAAAATCCCACACAAAAAAAAACACAAAATCTAAACATTTAAAAACTCTGAATTTCTTTGTTCTATGATTGACCATCACTCTGCAGTCTCTTTTACCCAAGGCATGACTCCTGGTGCATCTTTTTGTAGTTTAACTTCTGGGAAGTTTCCAGCAAATCTTTCTCTTGCTTTGTCCCAATTCTTTTTGTTTTTACTTTGGAAGAGCTGAACATCTTCAAGTGAAGATGGTTTGCCTGTCCCCAAGCCTGCATGTGTCTGTCTCAGCTGAAGCTGGATCTGTTTAAAAAAATTGAATAATTTTATTTAAGAGCCACCATATAATTCTAAATTAATTGAAGTTCTCTTTTTACCTTAGCCCTTGAATTGGAATTCTGATTTAAGACTGAAACAACAAACTCTCAAACACATCAAATACATATAATAAGAGGTCACATTAATAGGCATGAAATTTCATATCACTTTTTTGCATTATGCCTCATCATGAAATCAGGATATACTACTACTTTCCAAAGCAACTGCCTAATTTCATCTTGAGATGTTTCAGAATGTTATTCCCACAGTCTGACTAAAAGAAGAAGCACTAGCCATGTATCAAATCCTTACCTGGCTTTCAACTAAAATATTCAGCTGCTGGGCTATCTGCTATTTTCAATAACATAAGAGAAATTCTACAATAGGAACCTTAAGCAGAAGATGCTTGTTTCATTTTCTTAAGGACTGAGGGTAGACCACAATCTGGGGAAAAGTGAGGAAACTAAAGTTATAAATGCATCAAAATGTCACTCATCACTTCAAAACAAAACAAAACAAAACCCTTACCTTCCATCTTATAATCAATACTATGTTTTGGTTCTGAGACAGAAGAGTGGTAGGTAAGGGTGAGGCAACCAGGGGTTAAGTGACTTGTTCAGGATCATACAACCAGTAAATCTTTGGGGCCAGAAGTGAACTCAGGACCTCCCATCTCAAGACTTAGCTCTCAATCCTGTACCACCTAGCTGCCCCTTCACTCACTCAACATTTAGGGTATCAAGTGATTATTATGGAACATATGATCAGGAGACAGGTTTAGAAAGGTCAAGTATCTTGGACAAAGTCATGCAATTAATAAATAGCAAAACTAGGATTCAAATATGGGTGTATTCTACATTTAGCATCCACATTACTACCCTGTTATATTCATTATCCTAGTTTTCCACTGTCTTCTCTACTAATAAACAGAATTTGCTTATTTATAACCTAAGGGATTCAGCTTTAAAACAAAACAAAACAAAACAAAACAAAACAAAAACCTGTATGTTTTATTTAAGGCCTTTCCTAACTAGGGCAGTGGATACATATAATGAAAAAGCACTTGTCACGTGCTATATGTTAATCACTGAGTTAGTACTAAGGGTACAAACAGAAAACTAGTTCTTGTTCTCAAGGAGCTCACATTTTGTTTATGGAAGGCACTTATTTATACATATAGTTTAGAACACTTATGAAAGGTTCAGAACACCTTAAGGTGCCAAGGAAGGCCAAATTCCAGTGGCTGAAGTTCTGGCAGTAATTCACCATATGAAAGGATTGTGGTTGGCAACTCTTGGATCATCAAAGTGATGTATGTTCCCAGTAAATAGATTATTGAGAAATAATTGGAGAAAGGATTGGAATGAAGGAAGGTTCTGGGTTACTCCACTGAAGGACGGAGGGAGAGGTGGGGGAGAAAGGGTAGAATTGGGGAGGGAGAGGGTTGGTTTGCCAGTGTCCTGTTCCTGACAGTTTCTTTGGCCGCCAGTTGGGATTTAGGTGGCAGTGGGTAGGCTGGGGTAGGGGAGAGGATAAATAAATTAGTAGCTGAATATGGGCCTTCTAAAAATAGCTCATAATATAGTTAGTAAGTGACTTCTTCATAACTTGGGAAAGTTATATAAGTCAAAGGTTTTTAAACCTTTTTGTGTCATGGACTCCCTCTGGCAGGCTGGTGAAACCTATGGGTTCTTTTTCAGAAGTTTTTTAAATGAATCAAATACATAGGATTACAAAGGAAACCAGTTACACTGAAGTTTGGGTATTAAGAAATATATTAAGAACCTCCATTTGAAAAAGCAGTCCGAGACTGAGTGTTTGAACGTTCAGGATTTAGCATACCATAGGCAAGCAACTGAAAAAATTGAAAAAATTGAGGCATGCTATGACTCGATGAAATTCCAATTTTATATCAAGAATTCCTTTAAAACATTTTTCCTCAAAGAAAGTTTTTTTCTTACAAGTAAATTGGGCTGGAAAATAGAAGACTTACTGGAGTTTTCATTCCTCCACCATCCTTTCCTAGACCTTCTCCTTTTTTCCAACCCATCTTCTCCAACATCTTCCGACCTTTGTTGTTGTCATTGATTTCACTTTAAGGAAAATAAAAACGTTACCTGATATATAAAGGAGAAATTTAAAACATTTCTGAATAATAATTTTTCCTTGATTTCTATGACATTGTACTCTCCTGCTCTACCCTTCTGCCATATATGCAGGTGTTCCCTAAGGTTGTATCAATGATTTTCTTTTTTTCTCTATAATTTTACTTGATAAACTCATCCTTGTCATAGCTTTGTAGCTGTAGATGAATCCAAAATGTTTTCTCTCCCTCCAATCTCTTTTCTGAATTCCATACTCATGTTTCCAATTACCTACTAGATATATCCATTTGATGGATTTCCCACAAACATCTCCAACTTACCATGTCAGAGACCCACCTTATCTTTCATCAGAACGTGTTCTTGTTTCTGTTAAAGACACCAGAATCCTCTGAAATCCTGTGCTTCATCACTCTAGGCCCTTGATCCTACTCTTTTTCTGGCTAGAACAATGCATCAGTTGCAAAATCCTATTTCCACCTCTGACTGATCTTTATTTTTTTTTTCTAACTGATACTACCTCAATGTAGGCCCTCTTCATCTACTGCCCCAAGTATTCAATAGCCCTTTAAAATTGTTCCCCTATTTTCAGACCACCTTAAATAACACTATCAGATTAATCTTCCTACAGCACACATCTGATCATGTCACTACATGACTAAAAGCCTCAGTGATTTCCCATTACCTAGCTGTTGCTTTTTTTTTAAATTCCTATTTAGAAACTTCTTTTATTTCCTTGCATGAAACCTCCACTCTAGTCAGTATAGTTGCCCAGAAGCAGGCCTTAATGTCACTTCTTAGTCATTTACAGATCAGGCTGCTCCACTCCATAATCCATTCTTCTCAACTCTTTTCTACCAGAATTTTCTGACTCTTCTTCAGAGTCTAGATGTATGGTCTCTGATAAATGAACTTTTATTTTATCTTCCCTGGTTACTTTTTCAATTAAAAAAAACTATTTCCATGTAAAATTCTTTTTTTAATGTGTGTTCTTATAATAAAATAATAAAATTGTTGTAAAACCCTTACTTATAGAAAGATACTGGTTTTTAGATTTTAAAAGATCTTTCTGATGTTTCAAATGAATCAAAACTGAAATATAATCATACATGTATATGATGCTTAGAGAAGAGTACATTGGTGTGCTCTCTAATAACATTAACTTACAATACATTTTAAGAAACTTTATTGTTGTTTTTGAAAATTTTTATTTTGTAAAATTTGGCCCCTCCCTACACCATAGAAAGCATCATCTGGCAAAATAGATATTTTTTGTGTTTCTACTTCTCAGTTCAATCTCTTGAGGTGAACATTAACAAATTATTCTTCAAATATTAAGTCTACAGTGATATGTGGTTTTCTCTTGGTTCTACTGACTTCCCTCTTTATTATCTCATGTGGTTCTTTCTATGTTTTAAATAAATTAATCTGCTCACTGTTTCTTATGGTTGCAGCAGTATTCCATCCCAATCATGTACCACAATTTGTTTAGGTATCTCTCAATTGATGGACACCCTCTTGATTTCCAGTTCTTTGCTATCACAAAGAGAGTTGCTGTAACTATTTTGGAACATAGAGGTTCTTTTGCTTTTTCCTTGACCTCCTTGGGAAGTAGAACCAGTAATACTTTTTTTTGGTTTTGCTGGGTCTAAAGATATACAGAGTTCTTTAGCTCTCTGGAATACTCAGATTCTTAATGTTAGATCCTCTACCATCTGGCTCTTTTCTATCCTAGTTTTATACTATTTCTTTTCACAATCTCTACATTCTTGGTAAATTGGGCTACTTTTTGCTCAAAAATATCTTGGTACTTTGCAAATCTATACATTTGCTTACACTGTTCCCTATGTCCTTTATTTCACTATACCTTTCTCCAACATCTCCACCTGTTAAAATCCAACCATAAAGACTGAGCTAAAACACCACCTCCATGAAGTTTTCTTTGATTCCCTTGCAAGCAGTATTGTGACAAAAAAAGCATTGGGGAGATCCAGATGGCTTGGAGCTGGGAGGACCTGGGTTCAAATCTGGGCTCAAACATTTCCTTGCTGGGAGACCCTGAGCAAGCCCCTCAGTTTGCCTAGCCCTTGTCCTTGCCTAACCCTCATTTGCCTAGTACTTGCCCATTTATTCTAGGATTAGGATTTTTAAAAAAAGCAAAGAAAAAGAACTGGATTTAGAGTCAGAAGACCTCAGTTCAAATTCTCTCTACTATAGACCACCTGCATGACAATGGGCAAGTAAATTGATCACCTCATTCTCAATCTATAAAAATTAGGGCTTTGACTTCAATGATCTTAAAGGTCTTCTTCCTTCAAATCCTATGATGTTGTACCATCCTTGGAATAGTAACCTCTTAAGACACTTATCAACTTCTACGCTGTAGAAGTAGTCTGTGTACCTGCCTTATCTTATTAAATCAAACTCCTTAAGAATGGAGATTATTTGTCTTATTTCTCTATCTTCCCTGGGACTTAAGTTTAGTGTTTTTTCACATATGATGGAGTTTCCTCTTATGATCCTTCTGCCTTCTGACACTGAGAAACTTGGCTGCTACCAAAAGACAATGTATCTCTGGCCATTCCCTTTTCCCATCTTTTCTGTACCTTCTCATGTGCTGGCCAACTCATTATTCAATGCCACTTCTAGACACTATTCTGCCACCAAATCTAGCAATCTCTTCCTTGGAGGAGATAATTCACCTAAATGCATATTCTGGGGGTCATTAGTGATTAACATCACTCATTTCTGAAGGAGTTTAGTGACTGGCTCACAGTGTACTTGGGGAAATTCGAGACTTGTATGTGTTTCCTCAGACATCTTGGCTTCCAGTTTCTTAATCTCCTCAATTCTCCCAACCTACTTTTCTACAGCTACACATTTGATTTTTCCATCACCCATAACCATAATTGAGAATTCTAAAATTCTTTTAACCAACCAAAATCTCCTATCATTCCATTTCTATGCCTCCTTCTTCTCAAATTTATTAGTGATCCTTATTATGATCTCTATCCCCTCTATTCCTTGGTAATCTTTCAGGTCATCACTCTGACTCTGGCTTACTTTCTTCCCTGCCCATTCTTGACTTGATACTTGATTAGTTCAAAGTTACACTGTCCTTTACTCTCAAATTCTTTAACTACTTAATGTCATTACTAATGCACACTGTGAAACCCCAAACCTGGTTTATCCTTATAATCTACTTTCCACTTTTACTCACATATAACTGAAGAGTGTTGGAGGAAGTCAGGTAACTTTGATGACTGGATATACTACAAATGTATGTCATCTAATCTCAACTGGGCCCTCACTGTAACAAGTAAAACACTTTTACTCTTCCCTAGTTGATTCTCTATTGTGTTCTTCCAACATCTGCTTCAAATAAAATTTCTTTCTTTTCCCAAGTTTTCCACACAACTTCTTGCTGTACCACTCCAAAAGAGTCTTGTCTGAGCCTTTACTGAGGCCATTTGATATAAGCGCCATCTTTTTTTTCCTTTCTTCCATCAAAGGTCAAAAATCCTTGATTTCAGTCCCATTCTTGCCTTCTTTAGTCCAGGCACTTTTTAAAAGGTAGCATTTCTCAATAAGAATATTTATTCTAGATGCACCATTTCTTTTTACTTCTTCTGGTAGATTACTCTTTACCATTCCTCTCTAATAACTTTCATCTGTTACTATAGCTCTTCCTTGCTGCCTATAAAGTCAAGTCTCCCTATCCTTAAAAAAAATGAAAAAACAAAAACACTTGAATATACCATTTCTTTAAACTATTATCCTTTGTTTTAGCCAAATTGCTAGAAAGCTGTCACTGTCTTCAGCTATTTCTCACTTCTTAAAAGTCCCATCTAAAATCTTATCTTCTATAGGAAGCCTTCTCCAACTACTCTTAATTCCAGTGCCTGCCATCTATGAATTCTTTCCTTGAGCTCCAGAGACTGTTTTTGCCTCTTTTTGTATCCCTAGTACAGTGCCTTAGCATTTCTCTTATCGTGAGTGATTTAAAGCATTTTCTTTATCTGAAAACTACCTATTCATATCCTTCAATCATATCAACTGGGGAATGATTTGTATTCTTAATGACTGTTCTCTATATATTTGAAAAATAAAGCCTTTATAAGAGATACTTGCTTTAAGAATCTGTTCCATCATTTTCTCTTCTAATCTTGGTTGCATTGGTTTTGTCTGTGCAAAATCTTTTTAGTGTAATATAATCAAAGCTACCCCCCCCTTTTACATTCTATAATGCTTTCTATCTCTTGTTTGGTCATAAATTCTTCCCTCATCCATAGGTATGATCCTCTAATTTGCTAATGGTAGTACCTTTTTTTTGTCTAAATCATAGATCCATTTTGACTTTATTTTGGTATAGGGTGTGAGAAGTCAGTCTATACCCAGTTTCTGTCATACCTTTTTCTGGTTTTTCTCAACAGTTTTTATCAAATAGTGATTTCTTGCTTCATAAACCTAGACCTTTGGATTTATCAAACACTAAATAACTATGGCCATATATAACTCATATTGTGTAGTTATTCTATTCCACTGATCTACTGCTTAGCCAGTACCAGATTGTTTTATGATTATGGCTTTGTAATAATTTGACATCTGGTATCCTTAGGCTTTCTTTCATTTTTTTATTGATTTCCTTAATATTCTTGATCTTTTGTTCTTCCATATGAATTTGGTTATTATTTTTTCTAGTTCTGTAAAATAATTTTTGGATAATTCAATGGATAAGGCAAGGGATAAGTAGACTGAGGCAGACTGTCATTTTTATTTTATTATTCTGGCTCAACCAAAATTAACATCTTTCCAACTGTTTAGATCTGACTTTATTTTTTTATAAAATGTTTTGTAATTGTGTTCATATAATTTCTGGGTTTGTTTTGGCAGGGAGACACCTGAGTATTTTATATTATTTATAGTTAATTTAAATGGAATTTTTTTCCCTCTCTCTTGTTGCTGGGCTTTGTTGGTAATATATAAAGAAATGCTAATGTGTGGATTTATTTTTTATCCTGCAACTTTGATAAAGTTATCAATTATTTTAACTAGTTTTTCAGTTAATGCTTTAGGATTTTATAAGTATATCATCATATTGTCTGCAAAGAATGATAGTTTTATTCTTCAATGCCTATTCTAATTCCTTTAATTCTTTTTTCTTCTCTTATTGCTATAGCTAGCATTTCTAGTATGATACTGAATAATGAGTATTCTTGCTTCCCCTGATCTTACTGGGAAAGGATTTAGTTCATTTTCATTACAAATAATGCTTGCTGATGGTTTTAAGATATGTATTATCATTTTAAGAACAGTTATATTAATTCTTATGCTCTTTAATGTTGTTAATAGGAATGTGTTGTATTTTGTTAAAAGCATGTACTGAAATAATCCTGATTTGTTTGCTTTGTTATTGATTAAGTTAATTATACTAATGTTTTTCCTAATATTGAACCAGCCCTACATTCCTGGTATAAATTCCTCTGGTCATAGTGTATGATCTTTGTGATATATTGCTTTAATCTCCTTGCTATTATTTAAATTTTTGCATCAATATTCATTAGCAAGATTGGTCATAGTTTTCTTTCTCTTTTTTGTCTCTTCCTGGTTTAGGTATTAGTACTATAATTCGTATTTTAAAAGGAGTTTGGTAGGATGCCTTCTTCAATGATTTTTTTTAAAATAGTTTTTATAGTATTGGGATTAATTGTTCTTTAAATGTTTGGTAGAATTCATTTGTGAATCCATCTGGCCCTGGGAATTTTTTCTTAGAGAATTCATTGATGGCTTGTTCAACTTCTTTTTCTGAGACAGGATTAAGTATTCTAATTCCTCTTTTGTTAATCTAGGTGATTTATACTTTTGCAAATATTCATCCACCTCACTTTAGACTGCCAAATTTGTTGGCATATAATTGGGTAAAATAGTTTCTAATAATAGCTTTAATTTCCTATTCATTAGTGGGGCATTCACCCTTTTCATTTTTGATACTAGTAACTTGGCTTTTTTGTTTCCTTTTTTAAATCAAATTAACCAAAGGTTTGTCTATTCCACCCCCCCCCCCCATAAAAGCAGCTTCTAGTTTTTTTTTTTTATTAGTTCAGTTTTCTTGCTTTTAATTTTATTAATCTCGCCTCTTTAGTTTCATGATTTCCAATTTAGTATTTAATTGGGGATTTTAAATTTGTTCTTTTTCTAGTTTTTTAGTTGTATGCTCAATTCATTAATCTATACTATATCTATTTTATTAATGCAAGCAATTAAGATATAAAATTTCCTCCAAGCACTGCTTTAGCTGTATCCCATAAATTTTGGAATGTTGTCTAGTTGTTATTTTCCTTAATAAAATTACTGATTTTTTTCACTGATTTGTCCTTTGACCCATTTATTCTTTAGAATTAGGTTATTGAGTTTCCAATTAATTCTTAATTTCTTTTTTCATGAATCTTTGTGAATTATCATTTTATTACATTTTGACCTGAAAAGAATGCATTCATTATTTCTGCTTTTCTGTATTTGATTGTGAGGTTTTTATGCCCTAATACAAGGTCGATTTAATACATAGGTGCCATGCATTACTGGGGGGGGAAAAAAAAGGTTGTATTCTCTTCTATTTCCATTTAGCTTTCTCCAAAGTCTATCATGCCTACTTTTTCTAAAATTATATTCACCTCAACTTCTTTTTAATTTATAATACATATAAATTTATGATATATATGTAAATATAGTTAAATATATAAAATATATGATATATATAAATATAAATATAGTTAGTTTTATCTAATTTTAAAAGGAGAAAGTTGAGGTCCTCCACATAGTTTTACGATCTATTTCCTCCTGTAATTCATTTAACTTTTCCTTTATAAAAATGGATGATACACTACTTGGTGCATATATGTTTAGTATTGATATTACTTCATTGTTTATGGTATTTTTTAGCAACACATAGTTTCCCTCCTTATCTCTTTTAATTAGATCTATATTTAGCTTTTTCTGAGATCATGACTGCCACTCCTGCTTTTTTTAACTTCAGCTGAAGTACAACAGATTCTATACCAACCCTTTACCATTACTCTGTGTGTCTCTGGGCTTCAAATATGTTTCTTGTAATCAGCATATTGTAGCATTCTGGTTTTTAATCCACTCTGCTATCTGCTTCTGTTTTATGGATGAGATCATTCCGTTCACATTTACTGTTGATCATTAACTGTGTTAATTCCCTCCATCCTATCTTTTCTGTTTATTCGTCTCTCTTTTTCTTTCACCTTGTCCCTTTGCACAAGTATTATATTTCTGACCACTGTTTCCCCCAATCCATCTTCCCTTCAATAGGATCTCATCTCTCTCTTATTCCCTCTGAGCCAAATCTGATGATTCAAGTGTTGCCCCATCCATATTTTCCCCTTCTAGTCATCCCATTTTATCTCTCCCTTCTTCTCCAAGTGCAGTCTTCTTTCCCTCTCTTTTTCTTTATTATCTTCCTATTATAGGCAATTCATATCCACACCCTCTTATCTATGAATATGCCTCCTACTTGTCCTAATATTGATAAAGATAATAGGAGTTATAAGTATGATCTTGTGATATAATATATAGTTTTACAATTTAATCTTATTGAGTCCTTACATTTTCTATTTCTTTTTCTTTTCATGATTCTCTTGAATCTTGTTTGAATGTCCAATTTTCTATGAAGCTCTGGTCTTTTCATTAGATATTTTTGAAAGTACTCAGTCATTAAATGTTCCTGTTTTCCCCTTGAAGTATTATGCTGTTTTCTGGATAGGTGAATCTACATTATAATCCTACTTCCTTAGCCTTCCAGAATATATTTTAAGTGTGGTGAGCCTTTAAAGTGGAAGCTGCTAAATCCAGTGCAATCCTGATTGTGGCTATATATCTGAATTGTTTCTTTTTGGCAGACAGAAGTATTTTCTTCTTTGGTCTGGGAGCTGTGGAATTTGGCTAATATTTCTGAAATTTTTTCCTTTTATGATCTTTCAGGAAGTGATTGGTGGATTCTTTACATTTCTATTTCACCCTCTGATTCTAGAGTGTCAAGGAAATTTTCCTTGATAACTTCTCTTAGAAATAATTTCATTATGTCTAGGTTAATTTTTAATTTAATTTAAATTTAATTTTTTGCTCTTGGATTTCAATAATTCTTAAATTATTTCTCCACTATCTATTTTCAGGTCAGCTGTTTTTCCAATGAGAAGTTTAATATTTTCTTCTTTTGCTTTTGTTTAATTGTTTCTTGAAGCATTCAGCCATTATTTTCCATTTGTCTAATTCTCATTTTTAAGGAATTATTATATTTAGTGAGCATGCGTATCAGTTCTTTTTTTAAATATTTGTTTTCTTCAGTAACTTTTTTGAATCTTCCTTTCCCTTTGGCCAATTCTACTTTCATAAGATTTGTTTTCCTTGGCAAAATTTTGGATATCTTTTCCCATTTTGTTTCCTTTACCAAGCTATTGATCCTCTTTAAAATAGTTTTCCTGCATTATTCTCATTTCTACTCCCTCCCCATTTTTCTTCTAATTCCCTTATTTAATTTCTAAAGTCCTTTTTGAGCTTGTTCTTTATGTCTTTTGGGGCCTAAGACTAATTTATATTTTTCTTTGATGTTCCACAGATAGCTATTTTGTAAATGCTTCCTTCTTCTATGGTTGTATCTTGAACTTCCTTATCACCATAGTAACTATTTAAAGTCAGATCCTTTTTTTGTTGTTCATTTTTTTCTCACTTTATTTTGTGATTTTTTAAAATTATAAAGTTGAACTTTATGAATTGGAGAGGGTGTTGCCCCACATTTCTTATGCTGAAACTTGGGGCTTTGCTTCTGATTTGCACAAGGCCCAATAATCTAGCTACTTGTTTACCCTAGTAGGGAGTCTGCCTTCTGACTTGCTCTGATGGGAAACCTCAATGTGGATTTCTAGTGAGGTAGACTCAATGCTGGCCAGCTCCTAGGAGTGGAGCCTCACTGCTGGTTGGCCCCAGGAGTAGAACCTAAATTCTAATTGGCCCTGAGATTGAAGCCTGTTGGAGGCTTGCATCAGGTTGGGGGCCTTACTGCTTGGGGGGTAGGGGAGAAGGCCTGATGTGGCCTGCTTATATGTGGTCTATCCTTGCTGCTGCCTGTAGAGACTTTGCTCCCCTTCCACCCAAGAGAGACAGACCTATTGTGCTTGTCCTCCAGGATGCTCTGGTACAGTGAAGTGGTTTCTGCCACCAAAGTTTTTTGTGAGGCTTTTTTTCAGTGCTCTTAGAAGGGGAATTTGAAAGGATTGAGGAAGGTGGCTTCCTTAATCAGCCATCTTGACACCACATTTAAAAACAAATATAAAACCCTTACCCTCTGTAAATAACAAAAGAGCAGTAAGGGCTAGGCAGTGGGGGTTAAGTAACTTGTCCAGGGTCACCCAGCTAGGAAATGTCTGAGGCCAGATTTAAACCCATGTCCTCCCAATTCCAGGTCTGACATTCTATCTATTGTGCTACTAGCTGCCCACAATGATCTTTTAATAGCCAAGTCAAATGACCTTTTCTAATCTTTATGTGTTTTGAACTTTTTGAAGCATTTGACACTACTGACCACTCATATACTGGATAATCTTTCCTTTTTGGGTTCTCACGACACTATTATTTGATTTTTTTTTAAATTTATAGGCAATGAGGGTTAAGTGACTTGCCTAGGGCCACAAACTAGGAAGTATCTAGAGTCAGATTTGAACTAGCACCTCCTGTCTCTAGGGTTGCCTCTCAATCCACTGAGCCACCCAGCTGCCCCCAGACATTATTCTTTTAGTTCTCCTCCTGTTTGTCTTACTTCTTTATTTTCTTTGCTGGATCATCACTGATATCATGCTCCCTAACTGTGATTGTACCTCATGACTCTGTTGTAGGTTCTCTTTTCTCACCAACCTCTCTCAGTGACTCCATTGGCTCCTAAGAATTTAATCATCACCTCTAGGAAAATGACTCCATAGTCTAAATACCTAGCCCTAGAATGTACCCCCCCCCAAATTTTAATTCCATAGCATCAGCTGCTTATTAAACATGTTCAACTTGACATCTCTGAAGTACCTCAAATTCAACATGTCTGAGACAGAACTCATTATCTTTCTACCTCAAAATCACTCATTTCATGAACTTTCTTATTTTTGTCCAAGGTACTACTATCCTTCTAGAAACCTAGGTAGACATCCTTCAATGTCCTCACTTCTGTGGTCTCTGCACATATTCAATTAACTGTCAAGTCTTGTTGATTCAACCTCCACATCTCTCCCATTTCCTCATCTCAGATCTATATCCTAATTCACATCTTCACCAGTTCTCTCACTGACTATTCTAATAGCCTAATTAAAATCAAATACAAATCCTTTAGTTTGAAATTAAAATTATTTTCCACAAACTGGCCTTGATCTCTTTCTAGTATTAGTATATATTATTATCTTTTAAATACTTTTTGATCCAGTCAATTCAAACCAGTCTTGTAGTTCTCATACATGAAACTTCATTCCCCACTTCTTTGCCTTTGTTTTGGCTGATTCCTCTGCCTGGAACCTCTATTTCTACTTCCGTCTCAGTGAATCCAAAATTTCCTTAAAAGCTCAGCTCGAGTGCCTTCCGCTCCACATAAGGCATTTCCTTATTTTTCTCCCTACAAAATGACCTCATGTTTATATTGCATATATTTTGAGTTTGAGTTGTTCTTCTCCCTCTCAATAGAATGTAATCTCCTTAAGGGTGGAACTATTTCATTTGTGTCTTTTGGTTTCCAGTGCCCAGAAGGGTGGCTTGAACATAATAAGCACTTACCAAATATATGTTCTTTAAAAAATATGTGTGCATATATGTGTGTGTATAACTATAAATCTATACATTATACAAATGTACATATAGCTTCTCAGGGACAAGGGGGAATTGTATGATAAAAGAAGGCTTTAATTAATATCATGCTTTGTGAATAAAAGGCTAGAATTGGGCAATTTCATAATTTATCATTGCACGTTCTATATCTTCATCCTTTAAGGCTATTAGAATAGTAATCAATATATATTAAGTAATCTGAATATGAACACTGTATAATGTTTCTTGTATACTAAACAGGTGGCAATCTGTCTAATACTCACGAGTGGACAGAAGCAGGGGCATCATCTCTCTGAAATGTTCCTTCACTTCCAACCTGCTCTCTACGTTTTCCAGCTCTGTCTTTATATTTTGGATTCTTCAGTGCCTTTTCATCTTCATAGTCTGTATTCTTCATAAATACATAAAAATCATTAGGGAAGAAGGACATTTTAAAATAAATAATATAACTTACACTGTCTTAATGTAAGGTGGAGAGGCTATTTATACATTTATCTTCACAATAAAGCAAATATTTCCATATTTACAAATTAAATTTAAAAACCTCTCATAATAAAAAAAACCTAACTATTCAGATTTTTATTAGTTTATGTATTCTTTCTTAGATGGTTATATTTTCAAAGCAAAATAAAAATAATTAAAGGTATAGCACACAGTTATGATATTTTAACAATATTTGATCTAACGCTATATAGCTATTTCACTTCTGAAAGGTCATCATATGTCCTTGGGTTGAGAAAATCTATATTTACCCTAAATTTTATGTGGCCAAAAGAGGTTTTACAGTGCTTCTTGGAAAAGAAGAAAATTTAGTAGCATAGTTTTATAAATAAGCAGACATTCTCCTGCTGGCTGCCTAAAAAACTGGGGAAATAGTAAAAATGTTAGAATTCAGTGTTGCTATTGTTGTCATTTGCCAGAGTTTTGCTCTATAATGCTATTTGTCAATATTTATAATAAATGATTATCATGTATCACATTCATCCTAAGTAATAAATACAATGGCTAAGAGTAATAGAAAAAATGTGTGTGAAGAACAGATGAATTTACATTTTAATTCAACAAACATGGAAAATCTATGTGGCAAGGTACTATCCAGTTAGAAAACACCAATATACATGAATGCAATTGTGAAAATGTTCAATTATTTTGAATATCTATTGCTTGTAAATATAAACTTTAAAAGTTTTGACACTTTATTGTATCAGTTTTTGTTATTTTGGAATGTGAAGAGAAAGAATTAGAATCCAAGAATTTGGGAAAAAATATTCCCCATAATTTCTTTCTCTCAAATTCTGGCCCAGACATATGGTCTGTAATTATTTCTCTCTTTTATTAAATGAACAAATATTTATTTAGTGTACTATGTGTACAAAGCACTGAACATAAAAGCAAAATACTCTAATCCCTCAAGGATCTTACAGCTCACTGGATTTTAATATTAATAATGTTATTTTCAAAGACATCAATAGCAATATAAAAATTTTCTAAATCATTTTTGACTAGAGAAATGCACATTAACTGAGGAACTACCTCATACCTATCAGATAAAGAATAATGATCCTAATACTAGAGTTATGGAAGGGAATGAATTAACTATATCTGTCACTTAACTGTCTTGTGACACTGGCAAAATTCCTTAACCTATATGGTTCTCAAGTTCCTTCTGATGAAGTAAAAGCATTCAAATAGAAGTTATCTTTTGTTAATTATTTGGCTTAGCTTTTAAAAACATATTATTTTAAAAGAAGAATTTATGATTAAAGAAGAGATAGAAAGTATTAAAGGATGTAAATCAGATAATTTTGATTACATCAAATTAAAAATGTTTTGCACAAACAAAACCAATGTATCCAAGATTAGAAGGAAAGCAGGAAATTGGGGGAGAAATTTACAGTAAGTTTCTCTGATAAAGGTCTTGTTTCTCAAATATATAGAGAACTAAGTTAAATTTGTAAGAATACAAGTGATTCTCCATTTGATTAATGGTTAAGGTATATGAACATGCAATTTTCAGAAGTAATCAAAGCTCTTTATTATTGTTTTTCAGTCACATCCAACTCTTCATGACCCCTTTTGGGATTTTCTTTGCAAAAATACTAGAGAGGTTTACCATTTCCTTCTTCAATTCATTTTACAGATAAAGAACCTGAGGCAAACAGGGTTAAGTGACTTGCCCAGGGTTATACAGCTGGTGAGTATCTTGAGGCCAGATGTGAACTCGGGTCTTCCTGATTTCAGGCCTAGCATTCTATCCACTGTGTTACCTACCTGCCCAAGCTATCTAGAGTCATATGAAAAAATGCTTTAAATCCCTATTGAGTGACCCTTAATGCCCTGCTGGTTGAGTGGTGAACTGATCCAACCATTCTGATGAGCAATTTGGAATTAAGCCCAAAGGGCTACAAAACTGTGTTTTGCTTTGATCCAGCAATATCATTATTACTAGGTCTATAAATCAAAGAGGTAAAAGAAAAAAGGCAAGAGGACCAATATATACTTTTTAAAAC
Organism: Gracilinanus agilis; assembly: GCF_016433145.1. Taxonomy (NCBI): domain Eukaryota; kingdom Metazoa; phylum Chordata; class Mammalia; order Didelphimorphia; family Didelphidae; genus Gracilinanus; species Gracilinanus agilis. Next base: position 342,029,606 of record NC_058130.1, on the reverse strand, counting down.
TATTGCAGTTCTTTTTTTGGTGGCAAAGAATTGGAAATTGAGGGGGTGCCCATTAGTCAGGGTATGCCTAAACAAGTTGTGGTATATGATTTTGATGGAATATTATTATGTTATTTAAAATGACATGCAGGATAGTTTCAGAAAAACCTGGGAAGACTTTTATATAAATTGATGCAAAGTAAAGTGAGCAGAACACTGTATAAAGTAATAGTAATATTATAATGATGATTAACTATTCAAGACTTAGCTATTCTGATCAATATAATGATTCCATGACAATTTCTAAGGACTCATGATTAAAAATGCTACCTACCCCCAGGGGCAGCTGGGTAGCTCAGTGGAGTGAGAGTCAGGCCTAGAGTCAGGAGGTCCTAGGTTCAAACCCGGCCTCAGCCACTTCCCAGCTGTGTGACCTTGGGCAAGTCACTTGAGCCCCATTGCCTACCCTTACCACTCTTCCACTTATGAGACAATACACCGAACTACAAGGGTTTAAAAAAAAATGCTACCCCCTTTTAGAAAGAGAACCGATGGATTCTGAATGCAGATTGAAAGCACTGCTTTTTCATTTTCTTTTCTTGCTTTATTTTTTCCTGTAAGCAACATGGTTAAATGTTTTGAATGATTTTGCATTGATAATGATTATCATATAGTTTGCCCTATCAATGGGTAAGGGAGGGACTAAAAGGAAGGAGAAAATTTGGAACTGAAAACTAAAAAAATGAATGCAAAAAAACAATTAATTAATTAAACCCCTCCCCAACAATAATGCTAATTTCACTCTGATACTTTGAAAGACCTATAATTTCAAGAGTTCAAAGATACATGGTTTCAACATTCCCCACTGACATGGATTGAATCCTTCCATATTTCAAGAGATGCTAGGAGGGGAAAATTTATCACCTAGTATAGTGGTTCCCAAACTTTTTTGGCCTACCGCCCCCTTTCCAGAAAAAATATTACTTAGCCCCCTGGAAATTAATTAAAAAAATTTTTTTAATAGCAATTAATAGGAAAGATAAATGCACCTATGGCCATCACTGCTCCCCTGGATCGCTGCAGCACCCATCAGGGGGCGGTAGTGCCCACTTTGGGAATCACTGACCTAGTAGAAAGTCTTCTGGTGATAAGTTTCTCTATACATAAGCTGTCCTTCAGATGTCAGTCTGTTACTAGGCCTTAATTAAAAGCCTTTCCAGCTTGGTAAGATCATCTAGAGCTTATTATGCTCCAAAGCCTTTGAGATTTCTTATTTCCCCAAGTCTGTATCTATTATCTTTCTCCTTTGCTTTAGATATAGTAGAATGTACAGAACACTTGATTTAGAGTTTGAGAACTCAAGGGTGATAACCCAGCTCTGCTGCTTTACTAGCTGTGTGACCTTGGGCAAATTACTTAACCTCTGGGCCTCAACTTCTTCATCTGTAAAATAAGGAGGTAAATTTAAAATTTTAAGATCCCTTTTAGCTTGAAATCTGACATACTATGATCATCAACTGCCTACAGAACACATCCAACTGGCTATTTCACCAGCATCTCAAACTCAACATTTCTAAGATTAAATTTACTTCTTTCCCCACTTGCTTCTGGGCCATTCAGTCCATTACCCATGTTGAGAGCTATGGCATTTTCTGGTTTTTCCTCCTCTATCTCCCACACTCCTTTAAGGCTGTCAGGTCCTGAAAGTTTACCTCTTCAATATTGCCAAATTTTGCCCTTTTCCTCTGTTGCCTTAGCAAATGCCACTCCTTTAAGGAGCATTCCAATAGCCTTCTAGGGCATCTCCTCATTTCTAGCTATTCTCCCTCTGACAAAATCTAACCATCTTTCACAATGCTGTTAGACTAACCTTTCAAACACGGACATGATCATGTACTCTGTTCAAAACACTCCCAACAGTTCTCTGGCTGGTGAATAAAAATGAAATTCTTCTGGCATCCTTCCTGTAGAAGAGTTGACAACATGTGCCAGGCAGGTGAAAAGACCTTGACTGTCAAAAGATCTCAGACCCTACTAAGCCCAGGACCCTGATCCCAAGAGCTCTGAGAATGGCAATGGTGTCCAAACCTTCAATCCTGCCTCCACCCTGGAAAGAAGCAGCCCTAGGGAGGAGGGGCCAGACATCCCTGCTACTACCAATGTCAACAAGCTGCCACAGAAAGGCAGATAAGCTCAAAAGCCTGAGAGGCAGCAGTATATCCCCTAGGCCACCAACCCTCCTTCCTTCCTGGACACATCAAGTCACATATAGTTCTGAGAAGTAACACTTGTGGAAATGTAACCTAGCAACTTCTATAGTTTTTTTGGCTTACCTTCTCTATGGCAATCACGCCCATCACAACTACTGAAGACATAAAAACAAAGTTCTCATTACCAAAGTCCTTAGAACTATCAAATGGTTAAAAAAAAAAATCAGAAACCAATGATGTTTTATTAAAGGAAATTACCTTAAATAAAGTGTATGATTATTTGATTTGCTTCTGCATCCTAAGGACCGTGAATCTCATTTGGAGCTGAAGCCCTCACTGTTTAATTGTTAATCCTGAAGACTGTCTTGTTTTTTAATTTGTACCGTTGCACATAGCACAGTGCTTTGCAAATAGCAGGCACATAATATTGTTTTTTCCCCTTTTTTCCATGTCTTATAATTTATAATCTGTGATCACTATACCTTTCTAGTCTTATCTTATATAACTACTGTTCGTGTGCATTTATCTCTAGTCAAGGACTCATCAACTCACACATATCAACACTCCTCCACCTCTGGGTTATGCAGTTCCCTGTTACCTGAAATGTTCTCTTCTCTACCCCCATCAATTCTACCCATCTTTTAAAGCCCAGGTCATATGTTACTTCATTAATTCACTCAATAATGACCTTTCATTAGACCTCACATTTCATTTGGTGCATGAAATTCTATATCATAGTAATTTGTGAATGTTGTACCTCCATCTTACTAAATTGTGGGAGGAAGGACTTATTTAATCTTTGCTTCTCCCCCAACACATCTCTGAACATAGCAGGCATTTAATAAATGTTCCCTTCCATGTAACATGAAGAAGTTCACTTGAAGGAAGTATTATTATTACTACTTCATTTAAAAATTATTATGACCTTGGAGAGTTGCTTCAAAATTAAGGGCCCCAGGCAATTTCTACTCTAGTTGCAGAACTGTTGCTGATATGCATTAGTTTTCTCCCCAGAAGTTTCCTATAATAATGAAATCACATGTCAGGACTAAAAGGTAAGGAAAGTCTGAACTGAGATGGTAGTCAAAGAAGAGTGCAGTAATGAAAATTTAGAGTGTCAGCTTCTTTATGTGAAAAACTGAATACTTAGTAAGGTAGGATAAAAAAGGAGAATGTACGCGAGAGCATTGTGATAATGGTAATGTATGCCATAAATGTAAATCTATTGTTTCTTCTTTGTCCCAGTTTAATTTTTTCACTTATAATCCCAGCTTGGAAAACCAAAACTTCTTTTGCTTGACAGATCATTGTATTCAATTACAGCATACAGTTGGTTTTGTATAAGAGAAGACTTCTGCTCTGCTTTAAACTACAACACTTAAAAGAATAAAATACTTAATACCTTATAAACACTTACCATTAAGCCATATTTTACTCTTATTTTCTTTAATGCTTTTCTTCTTACCAACTCTTTTTCTTCTTTACTTAATGCTGGGCCTACTAAAAAAAGAATGATTATTTAATCTTTAGATACATGAAGCATAAAATACTTTTTTAGGAGGAAACGGATGCTTTTGCAGCATACAGTGTTTATAATAATCAAGAGTGTTACTCTAAACAGCAACAAGGATCATCAAAATGTTGATATAAAAGATCTTAGGTTATAATGAAGACCTTTCATTATTTCTGGTAACTAAACTGGCTTAGACAGAATTATAACAATTCTACATTCTAGTACTGGGTCATATCATAGTTAGACTTCAGTGTACGACCCCAAACCACTTAATAGCTCCTCAATCTTTCAAGGGCCTTGTATGCAAATTATGTGGCTACAAAAGGTACAAAAAAATAAATATTAAGTTGTATTCCTAAAGGCTCAACATGAGTTGGCAAAGAACTAATAGAGAACTGAGGACTTCTCAACTTTTTGTTTAATAATTTGACTAGAAAACATTTTAACCCCATGGCTCCCAAAAAAACAGGTAGAAGTGAATGATGAATCTATATACATGTAAAGGTACTGAGTTTTAGAAATAATAATTTTGTTAAAAGTAATTTCCAACAAATCCAAAGTATCAAACTCCAGAAAACTAGACTGTCAATAAAGCTCCTTAGTAACTTCCTAGCACTAATTTTTCCTCAGAAAGTGGTACTGCCAGCATAGTCTTCCAACGTGATGTACATATAATCCTGAAGGGTATGAGAAGCTTGTCAAAAGGGCATGGAGAATATCTGGTAATAATTGATTAGTCTTTTGATTTTCTTATGATGACGTGAGGAAAAGTAGCACAGTGGATGGAGAGCTAGCCTTCGAGTCAGGAATATCTAACATATACATATTGGCTGTGTGAGTCTAGGCAAGCCATTTAAAAGCTCTGTGTCCTCAATCGTACCTAAGCCAATCAGTTGCAAGGATGGTGCAGGCTTGGGTTCCCTAAAGCAATGAAATCACATATCCAGACAACATACTTATGTTCATGTGTATCATAAACTTCAGAATTTACTTCCTTTTATACTGAAGAGCAGTTACAGATTTACTAAAAATTAAGTACAAAGCTTGGAAAAAGTGGGAAACCCTTGCAATAGAACAATATGGATTCTGCCTCATATAAATGCCAACAGAACAATTCCACTAATGAGAGTCTGATTTCACTCAATGACCTTTCTCACCATTAAAAACAGAAGTTAAAAGAAACAGGACCTACTTAGATAAAAGTATAATTATAATTCTAATCACATCATAATTACTGTTTTGAAGGACATTTGGAAATGGTTACAGTGTTGTTGTTGCAAAAGCTGATTAACAAATTGAATTAGCATTAGCAAAGCCAATATTTGTATCTAATAGTCTTTTCTTCTCAGCAATACATTTTATGTGTTGTCAAGTCTTCAAAGTTCTATGGACAATGTGAAAAATTCCTTAATTATTTATTAGCCTCATTTCCAAATATGAAACACACAGCTTTTATTAATGTCTTTACTGGAAAAAGTCATTAAAATGTACTCTACTTAATAAGCTTAATCCCAAAATATACTTTATGCAATAGTAACTAGCAAATACTCTTAATGTTAGCAAATATCCTTCAGATGTTAAGAACAGAGTATTGATATGGAAAAACTTCATTTGAAAGCTAGTAGCCAGTTGAGAAAAATGGAGATTTCATATTTAAAGACTCAAATTTAAAAGAAAAGCTATCAACATCACACAGAAAAGACAAATTTTACCTACCAGAAGATTCATCTTTCTTATCAAGGCGAAGGTGGGCTCTAACTTGCCCAGGTTCACAACCATCACAAGTATCACTACCTGGATGAATGTGAAAGGACAGCACTGTTTCTCCAATTTTCACTTCATCACCATGTTCTAGTACATAAGGTTCACATTTTGTTTTGGGCTATAGAAGAAATACGTAAAACAGAAGGCCAAGATGATCACATACATGGTTGATTTTTACTTCTACAGATAAAATTAAAGGACAACAAATGCCATGACATTGGTTATACCAGGTGTTACTATCTCTATAAGAGTAATCCAGTCTTATTGATGATATGAATACAATGAATTGCATATAAAAATTCAAGCAAAAGATGCCTTCCTTGGCCCCTCATTCACTTAATTACTATATAAGACCAGCATGTACTACTTGAAGAATAAAAAAGATAGCTGAGCTTTTAATGCTTCTTTTATCACCATCAAATCATAATTTCCCTTCACAATCCTCATATCTTCCTATTTCGAACATTTCTTCTAACCCTATCAGATATACCCAATTAAATTTCCAAAATGAGAAACCTGCTGGCAGAGTGGATAGAACACTAGGCCTGGAGAAAGGAATTCTTCAATTCAAAATTGGCCTCTAGCTGTGTGACCCTGGAAGGCATTTAGCTCTGTTTGTCCTCAACTATAAAATGGGGATAATAACAGCACCTACCTCTCAATAGGGTTGTTGTGAAGATTAAATCAGAATATTGCAGTGCCTGGCACAGAGCAGTTGCTATTAATTATTCCCTTCCCTTCCCTTCCTCTTCCCCAAACTATCTACTAAAATACACTACTATCCCATAGTATGAGGTTGTTGAGTGGTTAAATGACTTTTCCAAGGTCACATGGTCAGCTTTGTTGGAGATAAGACTCGGTCCCTGGTCATGACTGCCTGGAGCTGTATCTAATGTGCTAGCCAGCTATCTCTAGGACTATAAATTTTAAATGGTAGGCAAGATGGAGCTTATGAAGAATTTTGAGCTGAGAAACAAGGTCTACAAATGTTATAGCTCTACAGAATTATGAGTTTTACTTTTTTAAAGTTATATAAACATATATGAAGGTGTTTGATTAACATAAAAGTACTCACTTGAAGAATCTGTTTTCCATTAACAATTGTACCATTTTGACTGCCTTGATCCACAAGAACATAACTTTGTAACTCATGGTCAAAGTAAATTTCTGCATGAAACTTGAGAAGAGAATAAAATAAAAAACATTTTATTAAATGAATATGACCTCTGTGATATATTGTCACAAAACATTAATACTCTGCTTATATGCCTTTGAACATGTTAATTTTAAAGATAAAATACTGCTAGGTTTATCTTTTTTAGATTAGTATGGAAACTTTTTTTTTTTTAATTTGGCCCACAATGAATAAAAAGCAACTTACCATGCTGGTGCAAATATATGCTGTCCTTTCTTTCCAAATCGGACTAGTATAAAGGTCTGCATCTGACCTACAATATATGTTTTTTTTTTTTCAAGTATACCTGAATATTTTTTTCCTTTCAAAGAGTCCACATTTTAGCGTGACTGGAAACATTTAAGCATTATGGTCATTTAGTTCATTATGGAGTGTCTGTGGTTTCATTAGGATTTTAATTAGGGGGGGTTACGGGGGGAAGACAGGAGGCATAACAGATTAATCTCATCTGGTTTTAAAATTAACAGGAAATATAAGACTACTTTTACATATGTGTATATATACACATATATACACACATACAAAAATATATTACAGATACTTCAATACCTTTTGCAATTCCATAATTTTTTCTGTTATGGTTGAGTGGGAAATAAGGAGGAAGACAAAAAGGGAAAAAAGTGAACCAAAGGAGGAAGAGAAAACTAAATAAGAAGATAAGATTATCATGGAAAGAGAAAAGGTGAAGTAAATAAAGGAAGTAGACTTAGTTGCTTCTAAAATGTCAATTATTTGAACTTCAAAGTGGTCTTGCCTCTTATTACTTCCCTGTGAAATTCTAATTAGCTCATTAGCTATTTATCCTAGATCTATACTCTATCCAAAAATCTTACTTCAGATTCTACTATGAATGAAAAAGTAACAGCATTGAACAGGGAGAGCAGGGTGAAGGGGAAAAGTAAAAACGGGAATCATGTAACAATGGAAAATGTTTCTAAAAAATAAAAGAAAAAGAAAGTAACAGCAGCCCATTTTAAATTTTGTTAGCTTAAAATTTGCCCCCAAAATTTTCCTTGTGCTACAAAACCAGTGACTTAGAGGTCTGGAAGAAATAAAGGTACGGGCTCAGGGTACCTCATTCTGCCTTACATTAATGAAAAAGATGACATATTGAGTTCATTCACCTTGTGATAATAAGGACTTTATTTGATCACATACCTGAATATAAAAATGCTGCTATTTGTATAGCAAAATAAATTTTCAACAACAACAACAAAAAACCAGACCCAACATGAATGTTCTATTATTAGTCAGTCATAAAAACAAGTAAAAGGCTTGGAACTCAAATATTAAAAGTGTAAAAGCTTAATTCTACTTTTAGATATGGGGAAAGGAATATTTTTTCAGTTAAAGCTTACCTTACTGACACCAACTTCAGGAATTCGGAGTGTATGCTCCATGTCTTTTTCTCTGTAAAATCAAATGCAATTTTTCAGCCATATATAACTATACCAGTTATGGAATGGCACTGGAATTTTAAGGAATTGCTAATATTTTAAATGCATTCTTCTCAATCTTGACAAGTACCCTTATATAGATTATATCAAATCTTTAACTATTCGTGATTTCCCATCTAAGGTATCTACCAGAAAATAATGCAAATTACTTTTTATTCTTTGGTTCATCTAACCCAAAATAATCAGAAATCAGTGAGTACATAGTAAAGCTAAATCTGTGAAACCTTATCTTTGTACCAATTTTGCATTAATTTCCCCAGATCTATTGTGTAAATCCATATTTATTACATGCGTAATGGTGAATTCTATTATTTGAGACCATTTAAGATTTTGAAATAAAAACAACTTAGATTATCCTTCTCAAAGGAAAGATGTGAAGGTATCTTATGTGATCAAAGCTTATTCTCTCACTGAGTACACTGGGCCCAGTTGCTAAATTAGCTATAAAGCTACATTGATGGCAGAAATCAGTCCTTGAAGTCCCCAAGCTTCTGGAAAATGTTTGAGGTATCTATTTCAAGGCTAAAAGTAGAGAATATAGGTACAAAAAGGGTGAGTTGAAGATGAATCAAAAATCGTGTGTGTGTGTGTGTGTGTGTGTGTGTGTGTGTGTAAGATATTTAGTGTTCAAAGCCCTTCCTAACCTGGCTCCCTAGTACCTTTCAAATCTCCTTATTTCTTACTCTAGAATGTGTACTCAATGACACTGAATCATGACTGTTCCATGAACAAGACATTCCATCTTTCCTCTACAGACATTCTCTCTGGTTGTCCCCTATACTTGAAACCCTGACTTTACCTCCCTGGCTTTTTAAAAATCCTAACTAAAATCCCAACTCCCACAGGAAGCCTTTCCCAAATCCTCTTATTCCAATGCTTTTCTCTGTTAATTATTTCCTGTTTATCCTATTGTACTTGTTTGAACAAATTTGCTTGCTTATCTCTTCCAAAAGACCATGAGTTCCTTGAGAGCAGGGCCTGACTTTTGCCTCTTATTGTATTCCCAGAGCTTAGCAAAGTGTCTGGCACAGAGCAGGCACTTAATAAGTTTACTGAATTTAACTAAAAATCATAAATAATATAGTATATATGCCCCCTTCTGCATGTGTGTGGGCATGTATGCATGTGGGCAGTTGCAACTAAGAGAATAAGAATAGATTTACTGTAGAAGGTGGCACCAAAGAGGATATGGATTCTAAGAAGTGAGAGAAGTGAATTCTAGCACAGGAGATAGGAAATGATTACATGAATGTTAAATAACAATTGGACAAATTTGGTTGGCACACAGCAATTGTAACAAGAGTAATATGCAATAAACTTGAATGAGTAGTAGACTGTAACTGGATTGTGAAAATTTTTAAAAACTAAACAAACAAGTAAAAGTCTTCAGAGACTTCGAGCAATTAAGCAAAATTCCCATTTGATACAAGACCACAATGTTCTGACTGATTCCCACATCCTTCTACAAACAAGCACTTGAAATTGAAAGCGTGTAAAAATAGCTGGCCTGAAGCACTTTTAAAAGTTCAATGCAATCACTTTTATGTATCTGGCAACTACAATATTGTATTGATGACAGTCCTTCAGTTCCAAATTTCATTTCTTTTTATTTTATTTTATTTTATTTTATTTATTAATGAAGTATCATAGCTAAAAAAATTCCAAAAAAATGTATAACTGTATAGTGCTCAGTATATTTGTGCCTAATATATATGTGCACATATATATGCACGCACTGTTAATTTACTTGTCTATATTTTACTTAGAATATTTACATTTTTAGAATTTGAGCATATATATGTACAAATTGGAAAAGGAGGAGTAAATAGTTCATGAAAAGGCTTGAATGAAGCAGCTTTAATGGTAAGTTTTTTTCTGGATAATCCATATACTAACAATTAAGCACAAACATAATTTTTGTGAAGAAAATCTGATGAGAGAGATTAAGACATTTTACCTTCCAATTGTAGCTGGATTTACAGCTGTGATAATAAAAAGTGCGCCTGTCTGCAGTACTGGTGATCTAATAACAATGACTCTAATACACGGAGGCCAAATTTTTTCTTCCTCTGTAACCCAGAACAAAAAGAAAGAAAAAATAGAGGGTAATTATTAATTTAAAGGGAATGAGATTAATTAATGAAGTTTTCAATATCATAAAACTGTTTCTTAATTTTTTTAGAACATGAAGGTCAAAAGAGTTCCAAGCATACATTTTTTAGTATCACTTATTTTAAATATTTAAATGTTTAAAATAATTTATCCTTTATGAAACAAAACAAAAAATGAAGAATGAAAATATTAAAAACACACAATTTTTTGTACTTTCATGGCCTTGACATCTTTGCAAAAAAGCAAAGAAAACAGGAAGAGTAAAATTTTAGCACATAACAAAGATAAATTAATTTGGGGGACTATATTTTCAAAAGCAATTGTAAAATAACGATTATATAACTGAAGTTGGGCCTATCCAAAGTCATAGACTCCCAAGACCAGATGAAATAGTTTTTGCTTTTGGAGAGACCTGGCTCTGATAATGACAGTAGGGCTTACAGCAAATGATTATGAGTCTTAGTTTCCTATCTGTAAAACAAGGATAATGATACTTGTACAGTTGTTGTGAGGAAAGCAGATAGCATAGAGCAGTGATGGGCAAACTACCCAGATGCAGACCCCTGAAATGTTCTATCCTGCCGTAACATTATTCCTAATCTGATGAATACAATGAGTAGGATACAATATAATGAAACTTCAAGAGAGTTGCCTGAGAAACAGACTGACAGATGAGCATTTCCTCTCCTTTGACCCCCTTTTTAAAAAGTTTTCCCATCACTGCCATAGAGGATAGAGTACTTAGGAAAACTCAAGTTTGACTTTAGCCTAAGACACGTAAGAGCTGTATGACTCTGTGCAAGTCACTTTACCTTTGTTAGCTTGTTTCTTCAACTATAAAGTGGGGATAATAACAGTACTCATCTCACCAGGTTGTTCCCGAGGATCGAATGAGGTAATATTTGTAAAGTCCTGGTGCTTGTTTCTTTCCTTCTTTTCTATCAGAAGGTTGTCTACCAGGTAATGAGCTGGATTAGCCACAGCAGTTCTCATTACTGCCTCCAGGCTTCCTTGAAGTCCAGGCTTCCACAGGAAGCCTTTCTCAATCTCTTAATTCAAGTGCCTACTGTCTGATTATTTCCTGCTTACCCTGTTCATAGCCTACTGGTTTGCATGTTGTCTCTTCTATCAGTTTGTGAGCTGCAAGAGGGTAGGTACTATCTTCATTTGTATTCTCAGTATTTAGCACAAGGCCTGGTCCATAGTATTACTAAATGCTTGCTGATCAACTAAATGAATAGTTACTAACTTAATATTAACGTTGGTAGGCACTGTAATCTGCATTAGTCTCCACAATGAGCAAAGCCAACACTTTTAGAATTTAAATTATTTAAACTATGTTTTTCATCATTCACTATGTTTTAAACTAAACATTAAATAACTATGTTTACCTGTTTTAAAATCATTTTCCTGCATGTATACTGTGTGAGTTGTAAGCTTTTTTTCTAGTTTGCTCCTTTACAGTGATTAGGTTTTAGGGAAATGTGTTTTAAATTGATTATCTGTAAAGGCCACTTACTTACCTTCATCCTCAGAGTCTGCTGAAGTAATATTGTCTTCACTAGTAACATCACTGCTGTCCTCAGTCTGAGAGTCTGTAATTTCACCTTCTTCTGGCTCACTGTCAGTCTCTATTATTTTGTCTTCTTTAAATAAAGCCAAATCATAGACATTTACATTAAGATGTGAGTCGATGTTATCTTTGCCATCTGTGTCAGCAAATTTCAGTGGACTATTTTTACTATGATTATCTACTTTGGCTTTCTTTTTCACGTTTGTGGAATCTTCTCTTTCAACAGAGCTTATGTGTTCAGTGTTAAGGCAATTTGAACTATTTGATGTTTTGTGTTCTTCTAGATCCAAATCCTATGATAAAAATAGAACAACTTTATCACAAAGTATAGAGCTGAAATTATGATAAGAGAAATGTAACTGTCTTGGGAAAATACTGTGAATTCATATAAGTGATTTGATAAAACGAATTTGCACTTTTGAGTCCTTGTCTATCTGCAGATCATTTTTCAACAAGGCAATTCTTAGTACTTATCCTGGTTCTCTAGAATTACTGTCAAATGGAACAGAGCATAAGGATCACAATAATCATTAGTAAAACTCAAATTGAAGGATAAATAATGTGCTATCCATACTGGATATGGATCAAATATATTCCTTGAGTTAGTTGGATAGTACCAATGTTTCTGGATTTTGGTGAGTTATTTACATATTTGCTTTGAAGTGTGTTAATTTTCATAACAGGAGATGGCTTAGTGAAGTTACTAATTTTAATGTAATTATAATTACTAACCAGAGATGCAGCAAGACACAGTGGATACAGAGATGGCCTTTAAGCCAGGCAGACCTGGATTCAAGATCTGCTTCTGACATATATATGGTTATGGCACCTAAGGCAAGTTACTTAAATCTTCATTCTCTAAGACAAGGGTTCTTAATCTGGAGACTATAAACATGCTTAAGAAAATCAATTTGATACAACTGATTTCCTTTGTAATTTTTTTTATGTATTTAAAAATAATACAGGTATACTTTCCACATTTCAGGACTTAGGGGTATAGCATCCCTGCAATCTGGAAAATCTGTGTAAAAAATTTTGGCTACCTTTGTACCAGAGAAGTTTGAATTTTTTCTTTTTCTTTTATAGGGTTTTTACAGTACATTATTATGGAATCTGGGGTATTTGGTCATAGATCATTTGTAGGTCAATGTTAAGTAAAAATACTATAGGAAAAAAGAAAATTTAAAAGTAAAATATGAAAAAATTAAAAAATGAAACAAATTTGAGGATAAATACTACTAATATACTATACAGGTAATTTTAAATATAACAGTGCATACATTTTATGTACTTATGAGTTACTGAACTTTTAAAACATAACTCTTCACATTTGGAGTCTTCTTGTGTCATCTGCTGGTTTTCACATTCTTTTTGTAAACTTTAACTTTTTACTTATTTTACCTTTAAAAAATAAATTGTGTACATTTTTGGTATAAAAAATAAAATGTTGATATGATACAATACTATAAATATATTTTATGCATTTCTGAGTTAACTTTTTCTGTGTGGCCTGCTGGCCTTCTGTAAAACTCCCCCCAAATTCCCATTTAACTTTTTATGCCAATACATGTTACATGGAAATTGAGATGGGAAAAGTTGTAATATGGCAAAGATACCTGTATTCTGAGAGGAGGTTCACAGGCTTAACTCGACTGATCATGGAACCCATGACCCAATAAATAAATAAAGGTTAAGAACCACTGTTCTGAGACTGAGACCACTGAAAGCACAAACACTCTTTTCCCTGTCTGTATCATTGGTAGTGAAGAGTTAAAGCATTCCTAAAAAGGTGACCTAACCTCCCTAAGACACCAGATGAAATCTATAAAACATATTTCAAAGGTGAACTGCTTGGATATTATTTTTGCTTAACTGCCAAGATAAAATATTCTGTATGATCAATGTGATTAGGTTAACTTTTGGCAAGCCAGTTTTCACTATTGCAATTTATATACTTGTAAAGTTACTGTAGAATTTAGATATTTTTACCTTTAACTACCTCATTTTAAAAACATACACAAAACTCAAAGCAAATGTTTTCATGCACAAACAAAAAATAAGAAAATGTTACAAAACCTTATTTTCACTTAAATGTACCCAGTTACAATGCCTTACAATAATGAAGAAAGTTTTGCCATTATCTTTTCGAAGATCCATATTGAAAAAAAGTTTTTGTTTTATTTAGTTTCACAAAGCCCAAGGGCTTCATAATGTCCCTAATCCTCACAATAACCCTGGAAGGAAAGAATCTATATATTACCCTCATATTATAGACATGGAAAAAATGAAACCAAATTTGTGACAAATTCTAAGACTGAAAAAAACTAACTCTATGATTAAATAGATGGAGTTGAAAAACCTATCAGAATTGTGATATGAATAATTTTAACCTTTTTTATCAAAGGAAACTTAAATTCTCCTTGAAATAAAATATATTTTATGTGTATATAATATATTGTTATATCAATTATAACTTGTGAATTGTATAAAAATTTTATTAGACTAAGCACAGTTTCACTTGAATTAATTTTCACAAAGTGAATAAACTATTATTGCCTTAGATATTTCAACCAAATACACCATCACATTGTTCTGCCTTGACTGCTTCTTTACCAACTACCCTGCAAATTATGTTGTAAAGTTTATATACCATACTAAGTCAATGGGAATGCTTTTCATTGGAAGCAGCTTCTAAAAAAAGTTTTATTTTGAAATAATTTTAAAAAGACCAATTAAAAATATAAAACATTATAGATTCAATATAAAAGCCATACTCATTCTTATATACAAAATTCTTTAAAACGGAACAAAAAGCTTGATGGTTGTTAGCACATTTTTCAGGAATGAACTCCATCCCATCCTCACTATTTTGGTATCTTCGTTTTGGACTTATCTCAAATATAATTGTTTTTGTTTTTTGCCATATCAAGAAGAGACAATATAAAAAGTAATTGATTCATATGTTCTTAGTTTGGAAAATAAGAATTTTTAGCAGAAAGTTTAACTTCTTAAGATGTGCTTAGATTTATATTAAAATTAGCTTGCATCACCTAAATATTTCAGGGACAGGACCTATTTATCAGGCAGACTGAAATTTAAAATTAGTCAGCAAGATTTCTAGTGGTCAAATTTGGTATCAGAACTATAAATGGAGAAGCATCAACAAGACCTCTGCCCCAGGGCAGAAAATATTATCATTATTATTTTTGAATTTTTAAAAAACTTTTTTCAATGAATAAAAATCCATTTTTTCTCCCCTCTATCTCCACGATTAAAAAAAAAAAGAAAGAAAAAAGAAACCCTTTGTAATAAATATGTAGAGTATAGCTAAATAAATTCCTGCTTCATCCTGGCTAAATCCGAAAAATTCTTAATCTGGACTGAGTCCATCAACTTAATATCAAGAGGTGGGTAGTATGTATCATCATCAGTATTCTGGACATAGGTTATTATCTTGGCCAGTGTTTTTAGGGGTTTCAAAGTTGTTCATTTTTATAGTGCTGTTTACGATTGTATCAACAGATCTCCTTGTTCTGCTCACTCTGCATCAGTTCATAGGTGTTCCTGATTTTTATTGAAATTATTCCCTTAATCATTTCTTGGAGCAAAAGATCATTTCATTATATTCACATACCATAATTTGTTCAGTTTCCATCTTTATCACCACAAAAAAAGCTGCTATAAAATACTTTTTTTTTGTACACATGGATCCCTTTCCTTTCTTCAGTTTCTATGGGTATTAGGAGGGCAAAATATTTAGAGAACACCAACAACACTATTCTAGCTTTCTGTCTTTCTTCTTCCATTACTAAACCCCTACCAGGAAGGTGGGTCTTGGAGAAGAAGGGTTCTCTTCCATTGTTTTGTTGACAATAATATACAAAAGTATTGGTGATTTGTGCGCATTTTATACCCTGCAACTTTGCTGAAATTATTATTTTGATTATTATTAATTTCCTACCTCAATCTACAAGATGAAATCAACTATGAAACTTATTCCTTTTTCAGCACCTCCCTACCCCTAGGGTTCCTCCCTCACTCTGGTTGGAGGAGGGAGTAAACATCTAGAAGCTCATCCCTGATCCTCCATCTTAATTTAAGGGGAATATCCAGGAAATTCTTATTTCCCATCCAGCTGCTTTCCTGTACTTCATCATCTCCAGAAACTTATCATTCTATCAGATGAAATCAACTACAAAATATACCTCCTTATATCATTTTCAGTCCTGACTGCAGATCTTTACTATGCTCTAATGCCAAATAACCTTCCCCTCCCCACACTTTTCCGCTTATTTTTATGTATTGT
The DNA here is from genome assembly GCF_016433145.1 of Gracilinanus agilis. Classification (NCBI taxonomy): domain Eukaryota; kingdom Metazoa; phylum Chordata; class Mammalia; order Didelphimorphia; family Didelphidae; genus Gracilinanus; species Gracilinanus agilis. Next base: position 342,013,497 of record NC_058130.1, on the reverse strand, counting down.
CACTCCCATTAGGTTGTAAGCTTCTTGAGGGCAGGGACTATCTTATGCCTTTTTAAAAAATATCCCCATTGCCTGGCACATAGTAGGTTTTAATACTTATTGCATTTTGACTACTATTACTGATTGTGCCTCAATATCTAGCCGAGGCTGGAGGTGAAGTGGCTATTCATGAGCTAAACCCATTGCTGACCAGCACAACTGAAAGTTCTGACCTGCTCCATTTCTGAGCCATACCAGTTTGTCTCCTTTTGAAACAGCCTGGCGGTCCCTTGTTCCCCAGATGCTCACCATATTGTGCCAGACTTAGTGTAGACAACCCATCAGCTTTAGCTTTTGACTGTTGCTCCTGAACTCAACTGATCCACCACTTCAATTTCCTCAGTAGCAGGAATGACAAGCATATATCATGCTCAGTTCAATTAATTTTTGGTTGATACTCTGTTTTCTAAGAAATAATTTGCAAAAAATAATAATTTTGTTTCCCCTTTGCCTATGTCTATTCCTTCCATTTCTTTTTTCTTGTCATATTATTGCTCTAGCTAGCATTTCTAATACAATATCAAATAATGGGCATCCTTGCTATGCTCTAGTATGTATTTGCCAGACATAGTAATCTTACTGGAAAGGATTGTAGTTTGTGTTCATTATATATAATGGAGGGTCTTAGTTTTAAATATCTACTACATAGTAAGAAAAAATATTTCTACTCCTATGGAGTTCTATAAAAACAGAAAATGGGTATTACATCTTATCAAAAGCTATTTCTGCATCTATTGCTAAAATCACAAATTCTTCTTCTTATTAATATGTAATTTTCTAAGTGTATAATTTTCTTAATATTGAACTAAACCAATGATGGTGAACTTATGGCATGGGTGCCAAAGATGGCACACCAAGCATTCTCTGTGGGCACAAGGCGGTCACCCCACCCCCCACCCTGAGTTCATTACTAGAAAGGCAGAGGGAATCCAGCAAAGTTGCTCCCCTCTCCCTCTCCACCATGCAAGAAGACATTTTTTCACATTCCCGCCCCTCTGCCCAGCCACCCTATGGGAGTTCATAGGAAGCAGAGCCGAAGGGGAATGAAGCACTTGGGCCACTACGCCCCAACACTTGCTGAGGACATTCTTCACTTTACCCACCCCTCTACCCAGCAGTCCAATGGGAGCGTTTTGTTCCTCCCCTGTATGAGGTAATAGGGGAGAGGGGTGCACTCAAGGGGGGAGGGCATGGCACATGGTTGGAGGGGAAAGGGAGGTGGGGCCCCAAAAGGTTTGCCATCACTGAACTAAACCTACATTTTTTGCATAATTCGCAGGAAAAATTCAGGATGATCACAATGTATGATGAACTTTTTGATATAGTACTTTAATCTTTTTGGTAATCATTTGTATAATATTTTAACATCAGTATTTATTAGAAATAATGGTTTATTTTCTGTTTTGACTCTCTATGATTGAGATATCAAGCCCATATTTGTATCAAAGATGAATGTGGAATGGTCCCATTTTCCCTAGTTTTGCAAAAAGCATATATAAAAATGTAATTTTTAAGGAATATTTGATTGAATTCATTTCTACATACAATTGATTCTGGGTTTTCACTTTGGGAATTCATTTATGTCTTGTCTAGTTCCTTTTTCTGATATCAGGCTAATTAAATTCTCTACTTCTTGTTCTATTAATAAAAACATTTTACATCTTTGTAAATATCTATCCATTCTATGTTAATTTATGAAAACTTTCCTGATCTATTAGAATCAGAGTGCAAAGTAAAAACAGAATCATCCGATAACCTGAAATCTCAAAATTAAAAGTCCTATAAGTATCAATTGACAAAAGCAGAGTTTCTAGGTAAAAGATAAAACATTGCAGGCAGCCAGAAAGAAAAAAGTCATGTACCAAAGAATACAAGGTTCATACAAGATTTAGTAGCTACCACTTTGAAGAAGAGAACTTGGGATATGATATAAAGGCTTTATAACCAAGAATAAATTACCCAGGGAGCAGCTGAGTAGCTCAGTGGATTGAGAGCCAGGCCTAGAGATGGGAGGTCCTAGGTTCAAATCTAGCCTCAGACACTTCCCAGTTGTGACCCTGGGCAAGTCACTTAACTCCCATTGCCTAGCCCTTACCAATCTTCTGCCTCAAGACAGAAAGTAAGTGTTTAATTATTTAAAAAAAAAAAAGCATAAGTTACTCAGCAAAGGAAAGTATAATCCTACAAAGGGAAAATAAACATTTGATTAAACAGAAGACTGATCATTCTAATGAAAATTGCAGAGCAGAACATGAATTCTGAAATACAAACACAAGCAGCAAGAGAAGAGGAAAAATACTAATGAAATAATCAGAAGGGACAATACAAGGAAGAAGGGTTTACATACATTCTAAAAGATTGGTTGACTCAAGTTTTTCCTCAGAACTCTGTTGTCAAGATGATAGATGGAGTTAAAAATGACAAGAGGTCTGGGAGTGGTTTTTGTTTTAAGGATCTTTAAGAGAAAGAGATATATTAAAGAAAAAAGAGGAGGATAGAATTTCTATTCTAACTTACACAATCTAAACTAACTTATACAATCAGGTTGAACATGTAAGACTGTTCAAACAAGAAGGAAAGGGGTAGAGGGTAGCTATCACTTAAAAGTTCACTTTCAGTGGAACTGGTTAAAGGAGAACAGAAGACATGGAGCATAGAGTAGAAATATATTGAACTCAACAGGAATACAGAAAGAAAGCAGAAACAGGGAGTAATATGAAAGATGGTAGATTCAGGAAGGAATTAATCAGAAGTAAAATCAAGAACTTCAGAGAGTAAATCATGAAGTGTAGCTTGAAAGAAACTGAGTCAGATTCAATACATTTTGTACTGGGCAAGGGAAAAAGAACAGTTGCAGAAGAGCATAAGCAAACTGAATTACTCCAGAACACTGATGCTAAGCACATTCCTCACCATTTTCTTTGTAAAGAAAGGGATTAGGAGGTGCAAAGAGAAGAAAAATTACAGGATAGGGGGAAATACACAATTATAGTAACTGAAAGGGATGAACTTAACTATAGAAGAGGATATCAGAAAAGTATAGAATGCAAAATCCAACAATATGTTTACAAGAAACACACCTGACAAAGATTTACACAATTAAAGTAAGAGACCGTAGTAAAATCTGTTATGCTTCAGGAAAACTAAAAAATGGCAAGGGTAAGGAACAATTATGATCTAAAGGGCAAAAACAAAATTAGACTTGATAAAAAGAAATACAATCGGGAAGCTACTTTATACAGAATAGCAATATAATTGGTTCCCAAACTTTTTTGGCCTACCGCCCCCTTTCCAGAAAAAATATTACTTAGCCTCCTAGAAATTAATTTTTAAAAAATTTTAATAGCAATTAAGAGGAAAGATAAATGCACCTGTGGCCATCACCATGCCCCTGGATCGCTGCAGTACCCACCAGGGGGCAGTAGCGCCCACTTTGGGAATCACTGCAATATATGATGTGAGTGTGTGCGTGCATGTGAATACTCACACCTTATGGTTATCTAAATACTCAAAGGAAAAGCGTAGTGAGTTACATGGAGAAATAAATAGTGAAACTAAGTAGAGTTTAATGTACCCTATCTAGATCAATCTTAACAAAAATTAAGAAGTTAAAGACCTGAATAGAACTTTAAAATAGTTAAAAATGACAGTAAGCAGTTGCCAAATAATAGAAAGCAAAATACATAATCTTTACCTTCTCTAATTTCCTGGCCCTAATTTATATTTGGGCAATACAACTGCACACTTGTCCTTGGCTGGAACTCCAGCAGAGTTGCTGCCTCTAGCTTCAGTCTACTAGCTGAGATGCACTTGCAGATTAAGATCCATAGTCTCACCAGATCTATATAGTCTCATCCCAGTTCTTAGTATGATGCCTATAATCCTTGCCCTTGTTATTCAACTGTTGACCACAGACATGTCTGTGGGCTGAATTAGCAATTTTGCTCTGGAGTTAGTTATAGGATTATAGGCCAACAATCACTGGTCTGCAGTCTTTACTTTAGTCACTCCCCTGTGGGCTGAATCCACAATCCTACTCCAGGGTCAGAGCAATAGAACTGCAAGCCAGTGCCTATGAAGAAGTCATGTTCTGAAAGTGCCAAAGTCTAATCCCAGATATGACAGTTTATTTATTAGCTATAAATTTGGATTTATATTCCACCAAATGATGGAGAATTAGAAAAATGAAATAATTAAGAGAATTTATATCAATGAATCCTTATATCTTAAAGAATCTAGAAAGTTTATACTCAATATTTTAGTTTTGATATCAAGTAGATGGTCTGACTATATACGCTGACATGACTCCAAATGTCTTTTAAAAGGAAATTCTGACAATAGCTTAAGAAAAGTAGGCTACAAAATGAACCCATAAAAATCACTAGCATTTCCATATAGTAATAACAAAATACAGAAGAAAATTATTTAAAAAGGAAATTCCATTCAAAATAACTGCAAAATGCATAAAACATCTGGGAACCTATCTACCAAGGTACCTGTTAAGCCTTGTATATAAAATTACAAAACAATCAAAGAAATGATGACAATATCTGAATGAATAGTGAGCCAATAAGATAAAAATCGTGATATAGACTCCTATGCATATTTTGTGCTATGCCAAACTAACAAGAGTTAATTTATAGAATAGTCAAAATAAAGATGCAATTCCTTTCAAACAGCACAAGATTTAGAAGTCCAGGGGAATTAATGAAAAAAGTAGGATTGAAAGAGGACTAAAATGTCTAGATGTCAAAATATACTATAAAGCAATGATTATGAAAACCATATGGTATTAATTAAAGAGTAGAATATATTAGTACAGATTAGAAAATAAAATTTTTCAACTGAACTCAATAACCCTTTTTCAATAACCTGACAAAATAAGTTATTTTGGAAAAGAATTCTATTTGACAAGACATGCTGGGAAAATGGTAAAGCAGTTTGGCAAAAAATTAGTTTAGATCAAAATCTAATACTGTGTGTCATAATAAACTTAAAATGACTAAATGAGCTGAATATTAAAGCTAATATACCAAAAAATTTATAAGAGAACGATATCGTGCCATTTCATCATTAAAAAAATCATATTCCTGACCTCTAAGTAGACTCTCTCAAACATATCTAGTGATCAAAGTTCTGAGGGTTACATGTATTATCTTTCCATGTAAGTATTCTGTTCCTGCTCCCAAAGACCTCTTTCTGCCCAGGAGTTCAATTCCTAGATGCTGGAATGCTCTTTGTCAATTGCCTACTACTGCACTGCATTCCTGGCTATAAAAATGAAAAATGATAAATGCTTGTATAAATATATACATTAGTATTTTAATTAAAGCCATGTTGATAGATAAAATCATTAGACCACGCGCTTGTAAGCATTCAAAACTGCCGCCTCCATTTTGTTTCCTGTCTCCTGGAAGCGCCTACTCGCCAAAGAGACCACTCCCTCCTAACCCACGAGATTTAAGCTCTCCCCTGCGAGATTTAAGCTCTCCCCTGCGTCAAGACGTCGGAGACGGAAATCAGTTGGACCATGTTGGATCACGGGAAATGTAGTTTTATACATTTCCCAAATTTCACTTTTTACAATTCCCCGTGAGGTCCGGCAAAAAAAAAGGTTAGTCCTTTTTTCTTCGCTGGACCTGTAAAAATAGACAACTTCTAAATTTTTCAGGAATTTTGGGGATAAAAGAAATAAATGAACAAATGGTTAAATTAGACGCATTGACAAAAAACCAATTTGGGGGGCTGTCCCCCACTGGCACAACAGTGTACAATTTAAAACAATACATACAACTCAATTTCAACTCCCCATAGTTCAATCAACTGCACCCCAAAGTTCAAAGTTTGGTCTTCATGGTTCAGTGAAGGCTTTTCAGACATCTTCATGGTGTCTTCACCAAAACAAGTTCGTCATCTGGATTCTGGGGAGATGGCAAGATCCTTATCCTGAAATTATTCTCAAAAGAATTTAAACTTTACATTATAGATTACAAAACATACATTTTCTTCTAAGATTTTATATAATTCCCCGTGAAATTACTCCTAAAAGAGTTAAATAAATATACATATATTTTTACATTATCGAATTTTAAAAAACTTAACAGATATCCCCGTGAGGTAATTCTTAAACACACCTTTTTTCTAAAAAAAAAAAAAAGTACCTCAGGTCAGCTAAGGATGAGTGGCTGAGTCCTGGGGGTTATATGAAGTCAATTGGCAAAATAAAAATAAAATTCAAGAAAAAAGAAGAAAACATTAACTTGTAAATGTAAAATGTGCAAAATCTAGGGAAAATAAACTTAGACCTTTGAATGAAGGTCTAATTAAAGTGAATTCCACAGTGTGCAATTACCCATCCAGGGCCAGGACTTAAGGAAAATGTCTCTCTCTGATCTGACTTATCATCAGCTTTTTAGGGAAGTGAGCCAAATAAATAACCAATCTTAGGTGCTTTCTAGGAATCTAAGTCGAGGGGACCCACGTCCTCTAAAGTTTTAGAAAAGACTGGGACTCCAGGACTCAACCCCAATTTTTCAAGCTCTAAAGTATTGGCATAGAACTGCTATTCTGCAGATCTTAGTCAGTCAAGTCTCTGACCATGTGCTTTCTTTAGCACTATTAATGGCTTTCATATTCCCTTCTGGAATCAGAGAGGCATCTAAATCACAGTCCTATAGGCTCAGGTATTTGCTGTAGAATCAGAAAAAGGATAAATAATGATTATATATGTACTTCCAGTACAAGATGAGAAAAAGGAAAAATCAATTTCTCTCATTAAAAAATGTTTTAAAAATCAAAAATATATATATATAGCTTAGAACTAGAAGGGTTATGTTACCCAAAAATGAGACTTCCTATGAGAGAAAGTGGGTTTTACAAAATAGCAGATTCACAATGCACATTCAGATAGAGTACCATTATTTCCAATAGCACATTTTAAAACAATAAATAATGATGTTCTAAATCATATACTTGTTACAATCTGTAACCCTTGGCAAATGCTGTTATTGCTTCCATAGCAAAATGTGATATTTAAAAAAGAAACCTTCTGGTATAATCATCCTCAGATAAGAATATACAGGAGCTCCTTGACTCTCTGTATTTTTAAAAAAAAATCCTGGATAGGAAATGCTTCTACCCATTTAAGGCAATAATATCTCTTATAATAAAATATATAAAAGCTTTATCCTTTAAGACAACAATTCTTAAGGATTTAAAGTAAAAGTTAAAAAAGATCTCTTGTAAAATTACAAGGTAATATTCAAAGCAAGGAAACTTTCAAGGTTCTTTGCAATTACCAAGACATGTGCTCTATAAGATGTTCATAGGTGGTACATATAACCGCATTGTTTTTGATACAGTAAGCTTTAAGTAAATTAGCTAATATAATAACATCATAAGCAGAAACTTCATTAGCGTAAAATGATTCAGTGCAACAGGAAAATCAACGAAATAAGCAAGATTAATTTACAAAACTAATTAACAATATACAGTAAGATACAGTCTTTTTTTAAACAGAATTAAAGCTCATTCAGTTCCGAGGTTTTAAAAGTTCACCCCTGATTTCAATTTAAGGTTCTTTTGAATGAGTTCTGCTGAGTTTAAGGGGTTGTTTTTTTTTTTTTTAAATATATATATTAGTCAAAGAGACCACTCCCTCCTAACCCACGAGATTTAAGCTCTCCCCTGCGAGATTTAAGCTCTCCCCTGCGTCAAGACGTCGGAGACGGAAATCAGTTGGACCATGTTGGATCACGGGAAATGTAGTTTTATACATTTCCCAAATTTCACTTTTTACATGGCCAACCCACACCCCAGTGGTGTTTGCAGATCTCTCTATCTTCTTAAGCTGCCTGGGATGGAAAAATGACTCATTATGACTTTTACTTGACTTTCCCAAAAAGAATTCAATTTGGTATGCTTTCTAAATCATTGTAGAGCTAAGGCAAAATTGCTACTTCTCATTCTGCCATCTTGATTCCATACCCTCTTCTCCCATCTTTCCTTATCCTTTGATCTATAGATCCTACTGCTGGACAAATACTCCAAGGAAGTGAATAACAGAATTCTGTGCACTAGAAAGAACAGGAAATAAAGTAAATGTTCATCAAATTGTGATTTATGATGGTGAAGGAATACCATTGTGCTATAAGGAAAAATGAACAGGATGATTTCAGAAAGAACTGGAAAAACCACGTGCACCAATGCAGAGTAAAATAAACAGTACCAATAGAACATTATACACAATAACAGAAATATTGTGGGACAATCAAATGTGATAAGACTTTTTTACTATCCAGAACAATTTTGAGGGACTTATGAAAAAGAATGCTATCCACCTCTAGAGAAAGAATTTTTAGAGTAGAAATGCAAATGAAAACATGATTTATCACTTGTTTATTTGCGTATACAATTTGAGGTTTTGGCTTTATAAGATTATTCTCTTACAAAAATGAATAATGTTGAAATATGTTTTGAGTGATATGTATAACCCAATTGAATTGCTTGTCAACTCTAGGAGCGGGAAGGGAAGAGGGGAGAGAGACAACAAGAATCATGTAACTTTGGAAAACCTATGTATAAATTTGTTATTGGAATAAAATAAAGATTAAATTTAAAAAAAGAAAGTAGATGTTCAAGAAATGGGGATAAGTTAAATAAACTGTGGTGTATCATTGTAATGAAAGACTATTGTGCTATGGGAAACAATATTTTGAATACAAAGAATGGGAAGATGTATTAATTGATGCAAAGTCAATTAAGTAGAACCAAGGAAACACTACATATGACAACAATGTAAATGAAAAGAACAAAAAAAAAATTGAAATTGAATGCTATGAAATTACAATGACCAAGCTTGTCCCCTGCCAAAATTATATGAGAACGAGCCCCTCTCTCTTCTTTAAAGAAGCAGGGGATTTTGGCTCTGAAACACTTCCTATAATGTTAAGACTTTTTTTTTACTACATTGGTTAACTTTGCCTATTTAAAAAAATTTTTTTAAATATTTTTTGGTATAAGGGATAGCTTTTTGGGAGAGGGTATATTGGGAAATGTATGTGATATGAAAACAAAATTTGACATTTTAAAAAGCTTTTTATTAAAAAAAAAAAAAAGGTCTTCCTCACATCAATAAACAGTCACTTGTCTAAGATACAGCCAATTTCTTTCTTTTTAAAAATAATGTATTTGGTGTTTCCTATGATTAGCATGTCTCTACTCTTCTTTAATACATGCATGAAGAGTATAAATAAGACATTTTTAAAAAATGATATAAATTAAGGAGACCCAGATAAGAAGGGAAAGTTTTGTTACTATCATGCTAGATTTAATATACACTCTTAAAAAACTTTAAACTGTACACACCCTAAGTTCAAATTTCATATACAGTCTTCATTTTTCTTCTTCGTATATCAAAATGATCATCTTTGTTAAGATCATAATAAGGAAAATTTCTAATTAAAATGCATTCATGCTACACAGATATGAAATTTTTATGCAGTCTACAAGCTTTTGGCTCCTTGCTGTTCTTACTCCTATAGCCTTTTCCAACAGACTTTTTGTTATTCTCTCTTATGCTCACCTTTGCATCAAAGTCACAAGTATTAAAGAATGTGTTAACTTAAATTTCAAGACCAAATTGAGTTCTTTGTAGAATTTTTCCACCTCCTTATGCTTTTCTAAGGGATGCTGGCACACAAGCTTTAAATAACTTATGGTGTTATGTTTTTCAAACGTTCATAAATAAGGACTGCTTTGAGATAACCAAGAATACCAAGAAATGAGGCTTCTTGATGCCATAGGATAAACAAATGATTTCAGTGATGTGTTAGTTAAAATCACCTGGGGTTCTATTTGGAAGGACTGAACCTCAATATAGTGTTTGACAAACTTCTGTGGACCTGTGGGGGTCCTTAAAACTACATTTCCTGTGGTCCAACGGGTTTCATGGGTTTCCGGTTTTGGATGACATATTCAAGGGGAGGGACTGTTTGAAATTAGGGGGAAGTGACTTGGAACTTCCTCTGGAGTTACATGAGCTGGAGGAGGGAGGAAGGTAAATGGCTGAGATGAGGTTGGAATAGGTTTTTCTTACAGGCGCGTGGTCAGTTTATCTCTATCAGCATGGCTTTTATTAAAATACTATTTTCTCCCTTTTGATCCCGGCCATCATCATTTTTAATCATAACAGTTTGGTGAACCAGAAGGTCGAAATTCGAACTCTCAATCTTCCAGATAGCCTAACGATAGCCATGCTTTCTTTTTGGCCTGGCTCAGCTCTTTTGAGCACTTTTTTTAAAAAGGAAAGTGGCTTTCCTTGCCATGCTTTTGCAGAAAGCAACAGCACGTTTTTGCCTCAGGCAGGACTCAGCCAGCCAGTCCAGCCAAAACCACCTTGGGTGGTCAGGCCAGCCGATTCTGGCTTTTGGCTTTAAAACCAAAATGCTGGTGCCCTGCCAATGTGCCTCTCTGCCACTTCTGACTACTGACCCGGACTTCATCCCTGCCGCACCACAAGCCTGCCAGCGGTCCAGTGCCTATGATCCCTGCCACTTTTCCAGTTCACTGGAGCTTCGTTGGTGCTGCTAGTCCTGTTTTGAGCCCAGAACCCGGAGCCCCAACAGCGATGACCTCCCTGGCTGCTGCTTTTGCTGAGATCTTTGGAGACTTCCGCCACTGCTCCTTAGGATTTGGTATTGTCCCCACTACCCCCCCCCCTTGATAATGGCCTGCATTCTAGCCCTCCATGTGTTTCTCTAAAGACCTAATTTAGGCAACCCCCACCCACACAAGCTCTACACATGGGTATTTTCTACAAAACTGACTTTAAGTTTTTCTCTAGCCCTGAGCCCATGACCCGACACTACGTGGACCTAGCGTTTACCCTTAATGGGCCCATGGCCTATTCACCCCCATACCTGCTCAGAACTTTGAACTGAGAGCAAAGACTGATTATAAAAAAAAAACAAAAAAAAAAAAAACTCCTTAAACTCAGCAGAACTCAATCAAAAGAACCTTAAATTGAACAAGGGGTGAACTTTTAAACCTCGGAACTGAATGAGTTTTATTTGTTTTAGAGAGACTGTATCTTACTGTATTTTGCTAATTAGTTTTGTAAATTAATCTTGCTTATTTCGTTGATTTTCCTGTTGCACTGAATCATTTTAAGTTAATGTAGTTTGCGGCTGCTAGATTAATTCTGTTTATGATTTTATTGTAACTCCCAAATAATGAAAAAAAAATATTAGAACTGGTAAGAGGTTTTGACCAGCTGGTTATCTGATACTCATATTATATTTCCTAATTTATTTCAGGTTTCATTTTTACTGTAATCAACAACGATGTTATGTTCTCGTACCATTTGAAAGTTACACATTTTAAAAGTTATAAATTGCCTTAATTTTGTTCGACTTTGGAGAGTTTGGTGCCTGCCTTGAGATTTAAATTGTAATTTTATGAGAGGTCTTTTAAAAATTTACTTTAGATGCTTAGAACCCTTCTGTAGAAATGATAAGGTTTTTATGTATTTATTTTAAAGAATTGTGGTCTTAAAGGATAAGCTTTATATATTTTATTGTGAAGAATTGTTGTCTTATATATATACATATATATATATATTTTTATATTAGTCTATGTTTTAGCCTCTTTTATCAGAAGGGTCTAGAATTCTTGAGGATAATTTAGACCAGAAGGTTTTTTTTTTTTTTTAAATATCAGGTTTTTATATGGAAGCAGTAACAGAATTTGTTGAGAAACCCTTAGCCAAGGTTTAAAAGTTGTAACAAGTATATGATTTTTTGAACATCATTGTTTATTGTTTTAAAATGTGTTATTAGAAATATGGTACTCTATTTGAATGTGCATTGTGAATCTGCTATTTTGGAAAACCCACTTTCTCTCATAGAAAATCTCATTTTTGGGTACCAAAACCCTTCTAGTTCTAAGCTGTATATATATTTTTGATTTTTAAAACATTTTTTTTATAGAGCAATTGATTTTTCCTTTTTCTCATCTTGTACTGGAAGTACATATGTAATCATTATTTATCCTTTTTTTTGATTCTACAGCAAAATAAGCTCAATGCAAATACCTGAGTCTGAGCCTGAGACTATGGGATTGTGATTTAATGCCTCTCTGATTCCAGGAGAAGTGCTGGGCCACATGGTCAGAGACTTGACTAAAGGATATGCATGGATTGCAGAGTTCTATGCCAATACTTTAGGACTTGGAAATTGGGGTTTGAGTCCTAGAGTCCCAGTCTTTTCTAAAACTTTAGAGGACGTGGGTCCCCTCAACTTAAATTCCTAGTGAAGCACCTAAGACTGGCTATCATTTAATGGCTCATTCCCTGAGAAGATGCAGGGAAAAATCGGATCAAAGAAAGGCATTTCCCTTATTCCTCTCTATATATAGAGTAAATGGCAATTTTTCTGTAGTCCTGGCCCTAAATGGGTTATAGCATACTGCTTAAGTCGCTTTCATTGGGCCTTGAATCAAAGGCCTGTTTATTTCCCCTACATTTTTTGCACATTTTACATTTCATTCACAAGTTAATTTTTTCTTTTTTTTTTGAATTTTATTCTTTTTATTTTTTTATTATTTCTTTTGCCAATTGATTTCATGCATCCCCGTGACTCACTTAGCCATGCATCCTTGGCTGACTTTTTCAGGGGGTAATGTGTTAGTTAATATTTTCCTCAGGGGGTGTGTGTTAAGTTTTTATAATCATAATGTCTGAACTATAATCTATATTGCAAGTCAATTTTTACTCCTTTAGAAGTAAACTCAGGGGGGTAATGTTAATTCTCAGAAGGAAATGTATGTTTTATAATCTATAATGTAAAGTTTAAATTCTTTGAAAGTAATTTCAGGATAAGGATTTTGCCATCTCCCCAGAATCCAGACGACGAACCTGTTTGGTGGAGGCACCAAAAGATGCCTGAGGAGCCTTCACTGGATCATGAAGATCCAATTTGAACTTTGGGGCACAGTTGATCTGAACTATGGGGTTGGATGCATTTATTTTGAATGGACAGTTTATGCCAGAAAGGGGGACTGCCCCCTTAATGGTTTTTTGTCAATGTACCGAACATTGGTTTTGTTCTTTCTCCCTTTTATCTCTAAATTATTGTAAACTCTAATTTGATTATATTTTCCTAATCCATTGGGGAGATTTATCTCCCAAAGGATCACAGGGGGGTAATGTGTTAGTTAAAATCACCTGGGGTTCTATTTGGAAGGATTGAACCTCAATATAGTGTTTGACAAACTTCTGTGGACCTGTGGGGGTCCTTAAAACTACATTTCCTGTGGTCCAACGGGTTTCATGGGTTTCCGGTTTTGGATGACATATTCAAGGGGAGGGACTGTTTGAAATTAGGGGGAAGTGACTTGGAACTTCCTCTGGAGTTACCTGAGCTGGAGGAGAGAGGAAGGTAAATGGCTGAAATGAGGTTGGAATAGGTTTTTCTTACAGGCGCGTGGTCAGTTTATCTCTTATCAGCGTGGCTTTTATTAAAATACTATTCTCCCTTTTGATCCCGGCCATCATCATTTTTAATCATAACAGTGATCCCAAACTCCTTACCTCTACAAAAAGAATATACCTTTACTTCAAATAGCCTTCCAGAGATATTACACAACTATAAATTATAAAAATACCATAAGAATTAAAATTATAAATCACCAAGAGGACAATGGAAGGTACATTGCAGGTACAAAAAGGCAGGAACAAATTTCTAAGGTAATTATGCAAAAGTAGAAAACAATGTCAATTGTTCACATCCTTTTACCTGGCTCTCACTGCTGAACATATACCCAGTAGAGATCGATAGAAAGAAATATTTTAGATATTCCAAAATATTCATAGCACAACTTTTTTTTTGGTTACCAAAACAGCTGAAACAAAATGGATGCCATAGACTTGTGGGGAATGGCTAAACAAATTTAGTATATGAATATAAAAAAAATATTTATTCTGGTTTGAATTAACTCAGAAAAAAGATGAGGAGAATCATGTGAACTAAAAGAGAATAAAGTAAGCAGAACTAGGAAAATAAACACAAATCCAAAAATGTAATGGAGAGAAAAAAATATAACAAAGCTGTTTGTTATGATAATTAATTTTGGCTTTTGAGGAGAAATAAGGAAATATAACTCCCTTCTTCCACTGGACAGATGGGGTTACTATGAATGTGGAATGCTGCACATGCTATCAAATGTGATTTCTACATCAGTTAAGTTTGTTTAAATGTTCTTCTCTGTTAGAAGGGAAGACTTCCTAAGAATTGGGAAGAGAAGGAGTGCATCTCCAGAAGTGACTGATGAGAAAAAAATGGTAATAAAACATTTAAAACTTTATTATTTATATGTATAACTCAGTGGAACTGCTTGTCAGCTCTAGGAGGGGGTTGGGAAGAAGAGAGGGAAATGCCATGAATCATATAACTTTGAAAAACTTATGTGTAAATTTGTTATTGGAATAAAAAATAAAGATAAAGTTTTTAGATTCATTATCAAGGAGGAAACCAGAAAAGAAGGAATATTGTCTTGTAGTGAGAATAAGACAATAGACAACACGAATAGTACACTGTTATTCCCAAGATGCTAAAATAATAAAGGGGAGGTCAATAGTGTAGGAGGACATCCTCTATGAAAGACATATGGAAAAAAATGGAAGCATGAGTTCTCCAGGATGAGAAGTCACAGGAGATTCCACATGGTGGAAATAAAACCTGATGGAAGGAGAACTCACACTGGCAAAATCAGAGTTCTATCACAAAGTGCTCATTAATATATCAAAAGTTGGTTGCATTCTATTAATAAGAGGCTTCTATTAACTAGCACTTCAACACAGCTACAATATAATTCGAATTTATATTCATAATGATGAACCTAAGGTCCTTTAAGACCCCTGATGTGCCTTCAGAAACATCCAAAATAGCTGAAATATATTCAGAATAGTTATAATGGTATTTTTCATTTAGTTTTAATACTCTGAAAATTAAAAAAATTACATATAAGATGTAAAGTGATGTTGAGTCAAAATATTTTAAAACAATATTTCCTTGTAAACCAGCTCATTTTATATGTTGCTAAGTCTTGAAAAAGAATTGATCCTGATTGTTTCAGGAGGATTCTCGAATGTGCAGATCACTAAAATAATAGCTGTCATATCTTCTTTTGAGAACTGAGGTCTAGAGTGGAAAAATGACTCGTCCAAAGTAGCACACAAATTAGTGTCAGCAGTGAGGATCAGGACTCAGGTCTCAATTTCTAGGCCAATGCTCTCTTCATTGAACTATTAATTCTGCCACTCCTAGACACAGCTAGAACCAATTTACTTTATAGTGTTTCCATACATGCCTAACAAAATACTGTATTACCAACAAGATTATTGAGAAATCAAAGTTACAAACTTACTTGATAAGCAATCCTCAGATTCACATTTTTATTTACAACCAAAATCCTACATATTTTAAGATACTAAACAATTTAATTTTTTTCATATGAATTCACATTTTACTGCTGAATACTACAACCAAATTTAACTAAAATTAGAAAAGGATATTATTTTAAATACTCTCTAAAAATCACAATTTAACCCTGCCTTAGTCACCTGCAAGAGAGAAAAATGTCTAAATATTTAGATGTATAAAGTGATTTAAATACATTTATGGTTTAAACTTGCTGCCTCTACTTATTCAACCACTCAATAATCAGTATCACATAATACGTCTTTCATCCCCTAAGTCTCCTGAAACTGCTCTTTACAGGTCATTAGAGTAACCTTATTATCCTATCCAATGGTCTTTTTTCTGGGTTTTTCTTGACTTTTCAGTAGCACTGAATACCGTGCCGACTTCCTCATATCTCAAAACCCTGCATTTTTAAGTCTCCTATTTCCACACCTTCTGTGAAGCTTTGTTATATCTCTTCTTCCTATGCCTTAAACTTAGATGTCCCCCATTGTTAAGGCTAACTCTTAACAAAAGGAAAAGGCACACAGAGAGAAGAGACTGTATTCATTCTGGTGGCTTCAATGTTCACTTCTGTGGAAATAATCATAATTTCTGCCTACAGCATCAGTCTCATTTTGTAGAGATTGAATCCAACCTCTTAACTTTTTACATATGAGGAACATGATGCCCAAGAGGTCAAGTAAGTTCTCCATGGTAACAAGCTGGCAAGGCCAGGTTACAAACCCAGGTCATCTAATTTGGAGTTCAGTGCTTCTTCTGCTAGATCTCTATCTGACCACAAAGAATCTCAAACTGAACAGGTTCCAATCTGAACACACTTCATAGTCTCCCAAAAACTTGTCCTTTGCCCAAAATTCTCTACTTTTGTGAATGATACTGCTATCTCTCCAATTTGCCTAGGTTTATCACCTAGGATTATCTTTGACTCTTTCTTCAACTGGTCCCTCCATTACTAATCAATTGTCAAGTCTTGTCCCTTCTACCACAATACTTCTGATACCGTCCTTTCCTTTCTAATACTGCTACACACACTCATATAATCATCCCTTTCTTTTTTAGATGACTATGCTAGCCTTTGAATGGTCTAGTCCCTCTTAAATAATCCTTAAATAATGCTTTCCAATAAATATTTATAACACATTACCCTCATCATATCACTATTCTATCCCATGGCTTCCTATTGTTTATCAAATAAAGAATAAACTCCTCAGAGCCCTCTGCAATCTGGCTCTCTTTTCTAGTCCCTTCATATTTTTTTTTTTTTTTGCCCATTCTCATGTTGTATCCCACACCTCTTCTCTCTCAGTTAAGGACATGCCTTCAGACCTTTACCATGAGCTCCCTTTTCTCCTTTACTCTTCAAAACTCCTTGATATCAACCAGGATTCTCTCCTGCCTTACTCTAGTCTCTAATGAAGAGGTAGTCCTTCTCTTTGTGAAGGATAACACTGTACACTTGATCCCATTCCCTCCTGTCTTCTCCAGCAGATTGCCCCCACAATCATCCCCACTCTCTCTAATCCTCAATGTCTCCATATCTGCTAGTACTTACTCTGTTATATATATAAAAAAAGCCCAAGTATTCCCAATCCTTAAAAAATTCACTAAACCCTACTATTCCCCCTAAGCTTTCTTTTCCTTTCTCAAACTTGTAGAAAAAGCTGTCTACACATTTACAGCCTCTACCTCCTCTCCTCTCAGTCTTTTAACTCTCTCTCTATAGTCTGGCTTCTGACCTTAACATTCAACTGAAACTGATCTCTCTAAATATATGAGTATCCTTTTTAACTGCTAAATCCAAAGGGTTTTCTTCATTATTCTTGAATTATCTGCAGCCTTTGACACTATCAACCACCCTTTTCTCTCTCGATACTTAATTTTTCTTAATAGTATTTCCCCCTTCATTACAAGTAAAAACATTTTTTAACATTCATTTTTTCAAAGTTTTGAGTTCCAAAACCTCTCCCTTCTTCTGACCCTCCCAACTCTCCCTGAGATGGCAAGCAATCTGATAGTGTAATCATGTAAAACATTTTTCCATATTAGTCATTTTGTAGAAGAGTTCTCAAATGAAGAAAAGAAGAAAAAAATGAAATATGTTTTAGTCTGTATTCAGATTCCCAGTTCTCTCTTGGAAGGCTATCTTGGATTGTGTATTGCTGAGAATACCTAGGTCATTCACAGTTGTACATAGAGAAAAATTGCTGCCACTGTGTACAAAATTCTCCTGGTTCTGCTTACATCATGTTGCATCCTGATTCTATTTTCTCTCTACATTTTCCTTTTCAGTTTCCTTTGGTGGACTATTTAGATCATGCCTGATAACCAGAGGGTGTCCCACATGGCTCTATCCTTGGCCATCTTCTCCTTTTATATTCTTTCATTTGGTGATCTTATCATCTCTCATGGACTCAATCATCATCTGCATGCAAAGAATTTTTCCCCCTAATTGTCTCCACCTTCTGGCTTTTTCAAGTCCCAGATAAAATTCTACTTTCTACAGAAAGCTTTTCTGAAGTCCTCTTAATTCTAGTGCCTTCTTTCTGTCAATCATTTCCTATTTGTTCTTATACAGCTTGTTTGTACATAGTGGTTTATGTGTTGTCTACTCCATTAGACTGTGAGGTCCTTGAGATCAAGGAGTGTCTTTTGCACTTTCTGTATCCCCAGCAATTGGCACAGAGCCTGGCATAAAGTAAGCTCTTAATGTTTATTGACTGACTGACATAAACTCCATTGGGCAGGGATTATTTCATTGTTGTCTGTATGTCAAAGGCCTAGCAGTGCCTGGCAAATATTAGATGCTTAATAAATGTTTACTGACTGATACTTAAGATGAACTTTCTTTACCCACTAAGCCACATTTCCACCCATTTAAATTCCCCTCTTCCTTTCTTTCAGAGCTTAACTCAGGTACCACCACATCCTTCATGAAGACCTTTCCTAAAGCCATCCTTATTCCCTCACTCCCTTCCAGCTGGAAGTGATCTTTAACTCCAATTTTTACACTTTTTCTATGGATATCTCCATTGCAAATTACTGACACAATAAATACTTGAATTAAGTTTTTTAATTCTTGAATTCAGCATCGTGTGATTGAAGAAGGTGCTCAAAAGTTAACTAATTAAAAGGAAACACCAATGAAATTCACTCTGAGATTTTACTTAGTACAATCAGCAAAAATGAAAACAAACAAGCAATCTCATTACTGGACTTCTTAGACCAGAAGAAAGTCAAAGATAGAAACAAAGCCCTAGGATTTAACAAAAGATATATCCTAAAATCTTTTATCATAGCAACAAACTAGAAACAAAAGGTAAACATTACTTGGGGACTCTTTGAAAAAATATACAGTATATGAATGTAACAGCAGAATATTATTTTAAGTAATAAAAGATTTCCATGAACTCATGCCATCTCAAAACAATAGAAATATACAACTACAATAGCATAAATGAAAAGATCACGAAGAGGAAATTGAACTCAGGACTATGGAAAGATCAGTGAAGGTACTGAATCAGAGATAACAAAAGGCAGAAAGGTGAGAGCAGAATACTGTGTGTGTTGTCAGACAAGATTATTGCTTTATCTGTTTTTTACTATTAATTTTTTAAACCCTTACCTTCCACTTCAGAATCAATACTATGTATTAGTTCCAAGGCAAAAGAGTGGTAAAGGCTAGGCAATAAGGATTAAGTGACTTGCCCAGGGTCACACAGCTAGGAAGTGTTTGAGGCCAAATTTGAACCTAGGGCCTCCTGTCTCTAAGCCTAGCTTTCAATCCACTGTACTATCCAGCTGCCCCATGATTATTTATTTTATCAGAAAGAAGGGCTCAATCTGGGGTTGAGCAAGGAAATGACTGTGATATAGACAAAAAGTCCTGAATAAAACATTATTAAATGTACTTGTTTACCACAAAGGATCATATTTTAATGACCTACAGATTACTTTTTTGATTTCTGAAATCTCTCCCGGATTTATTTTGCATTTCTGAAAGTTCACAAATAAACATTAAACTTTCTAACTCAATGACAGAATGACAAATTTAAGGGACTGCAAATGCATACAATGAGCCAGTTTGGAAGAAATTGTGTCACTGGATATCTAAACATAATCTCTCTTAATTGTCTTATTAGAGCATTTAGTAATTTCTTTATTCTAGTAAATTAGTCTCTTTGCCCTATTATCCATACAATTACCAAAGAGACAACTATTATTCTAGTACTTTGTTTTGTTATTTAAAGCTCTAGCTAAAGGGAAACTGCATTTGCTTTAAATCTTGCTATAACTGAATAAATTTGGACCTGTATGTTAAAGGGATGTACTAACCTCTCCAGATAAGTTTTAACTATTCTCACAGTTCATATTAGTTTTTGAGCTCTTTGAGGGTAGGAACCATTTTTTGAACACTTCTATATCCTTTACAAAGATGATCTAATCTGTACCTTTCACAAAGTAGGTATTTACTGAAAAACTGATGAATAAAATGCTTATAAAAAACAATCCACACAAGAATCATAAGAATTGTAGGCTTAGATTTAGAAGGAACCCTGGAGGGTACTGAATCCTCCTCATCTTATATATAAGGAAACTAAGGCCCAGACAAATAAAGTGGCTTACACAGAATTACTTTGCTAGTAAGTGTCTGAGTCAAGATCTGAAACAAAAGTTAATGGGGACTCCATTTCCAGTGTCCTATCCACTAAACTATGCTCCTCTCAAAGATGTTTTAGGGACAGTTGGGAACATTTATTATTAAAACAACCATACAAGGAAGAACATCAGGTCAAGAATATTGAAGGAATTAATATGAAAAGAGTAAAGGAAGATCTAGAAGTACCAGATTTTAAATGTATTATAAAGCAGTAATTACCAAAATTATAAGGTACAGGCTAAGAAATAGAAAGGTTGATCAGTAGAACAGAACAAACATAAAACAAACAATAGTAAAAGATTATAGTAGCCTTGTATTTGACAAAAATAAAGATCCAAGCTTTGGGGATAAAAACATATTATTTGGTAAAACCTGTTGGGAAACCTGGAAAGCCATATGGCAGAAATTAGAAATAGATTAATATCTCACACCATTTACTAAGACAAGATCAAAATGGACAAATCTGTCCATCATTTGGGGAATAGCTGAACAGGTTGTAGCATGATTGTAATAAAATATTACTGTGCCATAAGAAATGATGAGCAGGTTAATTAAAAAAAAAAACCAAGGAAAAATCTACATGAAATTATGAAGTGTGAAATGAGAACAAAAAAAATTATAAAGAGCAAAATGAGTAGAATCAAAAAAACATTATATACAGCAACAGAAATTATGCTTGAAGAATAACTTGTGAATGTTCACCTAAAGAGAAATAACAGATAAACAGAAACATGCAAAACATGGTTTTACATTTACATATTTTGGGGGGAGGGTCAAATTATGTTTTCTTTAGTATGGGGAGGGGAGAGAGGGAAATACCAGGGAATTTTAATGTAACCAATAAACAAATTTAAAAGAATTAAAACTATCTTACATATTTTACTCATTTTTAAAGGATCGCAGTATAACAACCACCACTGCTACAACTTATGTTTATAGTACTTTAAGTTTATCAAATGTTTTCCTCACAATTCTGTGAGTTAGGTTGTACAACTATCCTCTCCATTTATAAAAATGGGGAAAATGAGACTGAGAAATTTTAAAACTATTTGCCCATTGTTACATGGGTAGTAAATAGAAGAACTGGGATGTCAAATTCAGTTCCTCTGATTCTAAATCCAATCCTCCTTCTCCACACACTCTAATTCTTAGTTGTAATGACAATTCTTTGTTATCAAAAAAAGGTTAAATTCTTTAATTCTCAAGTTTAAAAATGTAAAGAAAGTAATAATGAATTTTTAAGATATCTATACCAAGTGACTTCTAATAAAATTCTTTAATTCTCAAGTTTAAAAATGTAAAGAAACTGATAATGAATTTTTAAGATATCTATACCAAGTGACTTCTAATAATGTTTGAATTCCTAAGAGGTCTACAGCCATGCAAAAACTCAACTACTAAGGATAGCTGATTCTTAAGGATTAAATATAGTTTAAAGTTTTTGTTTTGGGGCAGAGGGGAAAGAGGTGGTAGAGAAGTAAACTTTATTTCATTGATCTAGGGTACTCTCAGTGAAAAAACCCTCCCAATGGAGAATGGCAAATGCTCTGCAAGAGAGACCTGCCAAAGTACTAGGAAGTTATATGAATTGTCCTGGGTCACATGACCAGTCATGTGTTAAGAGAATGGATCTGAATCCAAGTCTTCCTTCCTTCTACTACACCTGGCTCTCACTGAACCATTTATATGTATCCATAGACAACTTTCCCCTACATTTTTCATTAAAAAATGCTCTTAGAAATAAAAATCTAGTGCTGCTCTTTGAAAAATTTTAGCCACTTAAATTAGAAAAAGGAGCAAATATGGACAAAATTAAAAAAATATATTCTAGTTAAATGACACTTTGTGGCAAAATGATTTTATCCTCTATGCACACTACTTTCAAAAAAGAAAAGGCCCAACTTCCTCTCTAGAAAGGGAGGTTTGACACTCTTTAATGTAGTGATGGCGCCATCTGCTGGAACTTTTTCTTTTTGTCACAACTATCAGCATAAATAATTAACTAGACAAAAGATGATGCATGTTGCCTGGTGGACTCGAGATAAAAACATGAGGCATATACTGTTGGAAATGATTAATTTGGGAATTTAAAATAATTATATATTGCAAGTTTTGTTGTTGTTTTTTAATGGGGGTAGAGAGTTAGGAAAGGGAGAAACTAATGGTATGTTAATTAAAAAAATTAAATTAACCAGATTTGCTAAAAACCTATATGCATTAAGGTCATAACAAATGCCATATACTAATAATTTCAGAAAGCATTTCTATCTTCCCAAATAAGCTTAAAGCAAGTCAAAGTATTTTTGAATATTGTGTTCTTTATAAGCAAAGTAGAGCAACTCAATAGGACTGCTATGTGCCCAAAACAGTAGTCTTCTAACTAAAAAAAGAAAAAAATCAAACATAGTTTCCATTTGCATCTCTGTACAAATTCTAGGTGGATATAAGTATGCCAAACTTAGGAGTCAGGAAAATCCAAGTTTAAAGTCTGCTTTAGCCATTTACTAAATGTGAGACCCTGAAAAGTCACTTAACCTTTGAGCCTGTTTTCTCAACTATAAAATGAGGATAATTATAACATCTACTTATCATAGTTATTGTGAGAATCATCGAATAAACTATCAGCATAAATAATAACCTAAACTGAGGATTACCCACTTCCTGACAGAGAGGTGAGCTACTCCAGAAGTGAAAGGAGGGATGTTTTGGTATACAATCAGTGTTAATATATGAAAAGAACTCTGCAAACCTTAAGGCATTTTTTAAATGTTTGCTATTTATATGCACAGTATGTTTGTATATTAATCCTTTCTTAGCTTTACTACCTATAGGAAGCTAGGATTTATTAATTTAAAAATTAGTATATTTGTCAATTAACTGTGGCTCTGTCATGGTATGTATGCTAGAGAAACAAACATAATAATTTACATCTGTATCTGGACAAACTGTGGCCAAGCAAAAAATCTTAAACAAAATTTCGACCAACTTTAAAAGAAAACTTTCCTCATGTATTTCCTATTCTACATTTTGATGTGAACATTAAGATATCAGGGCATCATCCAGGCCTTCTGATGTATACATGTACCACATGTATAGATGTATAGAAAAGAAAAGAAACATTCCCCACTTCTATTTATACAAAGCAATTTGTAAATCAAAACATTTCTGATAAACTGAAGATTCAGACAGGGATTCAGGTCAAGTGAGGATCCTTTTTATCCACAGTATAAATAACCTCACTTAATCTGGATTTTGATCAAGGAACAAAATGTTCCAGAGAGGTAAATATTCTAGAGCACTGAAATATACCTCTTTAAAATATTAATACTTTTAAAACCTCATTTTAAAAGGAAAATTTGAGAAAAAAAGAAATAGTATTTCCAGCTATCTTTAAATAGAAAAATCCAGATTATTTTATCTTTTCTTAATGATTTGAACTCATTATTATTGGTGCCTATTTGGGTTACTGAGGCATGTCAATTTGTTTTGCTCCCATACAGACAGTGATGCTTTATTAAATGAGTTTTCTTATGTCCTCTTTTCAGACTGTTGTCACTTCTCACTAATGCTAGCAGCATTCTCATTCCTTCTCTATGTTGCTTCTTCTAATAGAATGTGAACTGGGAACCAGGTAATTAAACTTGTAAGAAGTGTATGTTAAGTAAGAGTTAATTGTGATTGAGGGCATGAGGGCCTCTTCCATGGACTGCATATATAACACAAGGGCTTTGTAGAGCTATTTTGGCTCCTCAAACACTTTTGTTTCTAGACCTTTGGCTATGATCCAGAAGGATGAGATTGCTAGACATCTGGCCTCAGGAGAAGTGGGAAATTACTCTGTGTATGTATACATCTTAGCATTTAATTTTGCAGGACACAAGAACTAGTTCTAATCTTTTAAAATGCAATCTGATTTATCTTGGAAACCTTGAAGTTTTATATGATTTATATTTGAATAAGAGTTAAGACCTAAAATATGTCCTAAGGTCACCTAATATTCACCAACTCCCCTTCTCCCCCATTTCCCTTTCTTGTGCTTTAGTATTTTAGTACAACTTTACATGTTCTTTGGTTTTCAGAATAAGAAACTGTAGAATGTGGTTTTGACTAAAAACAACTTAATGGCTTTAAGGAGGACAAAAAGTCTAGTCTTGTTAGCCTAGTCTGACTTGTCTCCATGCTCTTCTGAATTTCCAGTGTTCTGAGGCATGACACCCAAGAAAGTGACTTTCTTGATGATGATGACCAGTAGCTAGCTTTTATGTAGTGCTTTAAGGTATGCAAAGCACTTTACAAATATTATACATAGGGTCACACAACTAAACTAGCCTCTGAGGTAAGATCTGAAATCAAGTCTTCCTGACTCCAGGTCCAACGTTCTATTTAATGAGCCAACAGTTGCCTTTAGATGCAAACTCTATACAAGTACTTGGGAAAGCATGATGAGGTAGAAAGAGTATATGATATTTGAAAATGCTTGTGTCTGAACATTGGTCCTACTGCCAACAAGCTATGGAGCCATGGAGTCACATTATCTCTTGGTCATTAATTTTATCATCTACGAAACGGTAAAGCTACACAAGAGAGTCTGTGAGGTCTCTATCTAGCCTGACCTACTGCAATTCGGAGAGCATCTTACCAAACAAAGGTCAAAGTGATCATCACTTCTGACCATCTTCTATCTCTGGCAATGGTATTAAATGAAAGTTTATGATCTGGTATGCTCTCCTTAATATCACTAACTGATTTTTTGAAATTATTGTTCCAAGTGAAATGACATTGCACAGGGGATGGTTATTTACATAGCAATAAAAGAATAAATGGAAACTTCATTCCTAGACAGATAAAATTCAAACTACATAAACTTAATATTCTTACAGAGAAGTGAAACTTTTTATAAAAGAGCACTGTGGAAAGCAAGTAAGGTAAAGCTGCCTTGGTAAGCCAACAGAACTAAAACAGAGACCTGAAACTCCAAGTTGAAGAGATCCTTGAGTTTTGTAATTAGTACCAGTAAAGAAGTAGTAGGTGCCAGTAAAGAAGCCAAGATTTTATCTAGATGGCAATGTATGGAGAAGCGGAGGATGGAAACTGGAAAAAAAAATGTATACAAGAATAGGGCTTTCTGGTGGGTATTTTCAAAGAAAACGGGTGCTAAAGAATCTAGAGAAGTGCTAAAATTCTCTATTATCTACCTAGAGGTAATGACTAGGTTAAGCTTAGACATTAATTCTTGAAGAAAAAAACTGTCCACCACTAGGAAAGATACAATCAAACTCCCCACAGTAAACAAAGCTCTAGTGTTAATATGGAGGAGGAGGAGGAAAATGAGTGAGAGCTGAACTTAGGGTCCAGGAACTGACCTGCTCATTCCCAATCCCTGATGCCTTTCATAAGGGAGGAGAAACTGGGAAATCAGTGGGATAGTGACTTTGAATATATCTGTTAGGCTGAAAAAATTTTAAAACCTCATTTCTTCCTCTTTTTTTCTTTATTTTCCAGAAGTAGATAGTGGAAAAACTTTATTGATAATTTAATTGTTGTAAATTCAGCTATTGAAAAAGACTCATCTCTTATTACTGTTTGTGTAAAAAGCTTAAAATCTCTCTGTAATAAATTTAAGTCAACAATAATTTATTAAGCACTTATTAAGCACCAGGCACTATGCTAAGCTTTGGGGGTCCAAAGAGAAGCAAAGAACAGCCCTTGTTCTCATGAAGCTCATAGGCCAATGAGGGAGACCACACACAAGCAATTATGTACAAACAAGATATATACAGGGTAAACTAGAGATAATCCAAAAGGGAAGGCATGAAGGTTAAGGACAAGGAAAGACTTCTTGTAGAGGGTGAGACTTTAACTGAAACTTGATGGAAGTCAGGAATCCAAGATGAGGAAAGTGTAAATGGGTGTTAATCAGTGAATAAGAGAATCACAGAAGTGAAGAATAAAGATTCAAACTGGGAACTTGGGTTAAACTGGGCCACTCTTTGGGGAAGAACTTTAGGATAGAAGCCTGTATTGTATACCTACCAAATTATTTAAGTGGGGACAACTTTGTGGATGCAGCTTCTCCTTATGACATCCATCTTCAAATGTTAAGAGAATGCATCTTTAATTTCCCTTAGCAAGTCAGTATAGAATAGTTCAGTATAGAATTTAGTATAAAAATCAGTATAAATTGTTCATGGGTAGGACGAGCTAACATAATAAAAATGAACATTCTACCCAAATTAATTTACCTATTTAGCGCCATACCTATCAAATTACCAAAAAACTTCTTTACTGAATTAGGAAAAACTATAACAAATTTCATTTGGAATAACAAAAGATCAAGAATATCAAGGAAAATAATGAAAAAAATGTGAAGGAAGGGGGCCTAGCAGTACCAGATATTAAACTATACTATAAAGCAGCAGTCATCAAAACAATATGGTACTGGCTAAGAGATAGAAGGGAGGATCAGTGGAATAGACTTGGGGTTAATGACATCAGCAAGACAGTGTATGATAAACCCAAAGAGCCCAACTTTTGGGACATGAATCCACTATTTGACAAAAACTGCTGGGAAATTTGGAAAACAATATGGGAGAGGTTAGGTATAAACATCTCACACCCTACAACAAGATAAATTCAGAATGGGTGAATGACTTGAATATAAAGAGGGAAACTATAAATAAGTTAAGTGAACACAAAATAGTATACCTGTCAGATCTCTGGGAAAGGAAAGATTTTAAAACCAAGCAAGAGTTAGAGAAAATTACAAAAAAGCAAATTAAATGGTTTTGATTATATTAAGCTAAAAAGCTTTTGTACAAACAAAAACAATGTAGTCAAAATCAGAAGGGAAACAACAAATTGGGAAAAAATCTTTATTACAAAAAACTTTGACAGGGGTCTAATTACTCAAATATACAAGGAGTTAAAGCAATTGTATAAAAAATCAAGTCATTCCCCAATTGATAAATGGGCAAGAGACATGAATAGGCAATTCTCAGGTAAAGAAATCAAAAGTATCAACAAGCACATGAGAAAGTGTTCCAAATCTCTAATAATTAAGAGAAATGCAAATCAAAACAACTCTGAGGTATCACCTCACACCTAGCAGATTGGCTAAAATGAAAGAAGGGGAGAGTAATGAATGTTGGAGGGGATGTGGCAAAATTGGGACATTAATGCACTGCTGGTGGAGTTGTGAAATGGTACAACCATTCTGGCTGGCAATTTGGAACTATGCTCAAAGGGCTATAAAAGAATGACTGCCCTTTGATCCTGCCTTACCATTGCTGGGTTTGTACCCCAGAGAGATCATAGATAAACAGACTTGTATGAAAATATTTAGAGCTGCGCTTTTTGTAGTGGCAAAGAACTGGAAAAGGAGGGCATGCCCTTCAATTGGGGAATGGCTGAACAAACTGTGGTATATGCTGGTGATGGAATACTATTGTGCTCAAAGGAATAATAAACTGGAGGAGTTCCAGGTGAACTGGAAAGACCTCCAGGAACTGATGCAGAGTGAGAGGAACAGAGCCAGAAGAACATTGTACACAGAGACTGATATACTATGGTAAAATCGAATGTAATGGACTTCTGTACCAGCAACAATGCAATGACACAAGATAGCTATGAGGGATTTATGGTAAAGAATGCTACCCACATTCAGAGGAAGAACTGCAGGAGAGGAAACATAGAAGATAAACAATTGCTTGAATGCATGGGCTGAAGCAGACATGATTGAGGATGTAGACTCGAAACTACCACACCAATGCAACTAACAACAATATGGAAATAGACCCTGAACAAGGACACATGTTACAACCAGTGGAAATGTGCGTTGGCCATGGGTGGGGGGAGAGCGGGGGTTGAAGGGGAAAGTAGGGGCATGAAGCATGTAAACAGGTTAAAAATGAATATTAATAAATGTTTAAATTAAAAAAATAAAAAAAATCAGTATAGATTTTTTCTTCGAACCTATTTTTATTTTTACCCTATACAAACATCTTGTCATCATCGAGGATATATTTGCTAATACCTACTTAAGGCAAGGCTTATTTGTCTTAAAATTAGCTGCTTCAAGGAATTCCTCTTAGATTTCAATTCATTACAACACATTAAGCACCTACTAGTATAAGGCACTATGTTAAATTATTCAGATATATTTTGACAGATATGACACAGGCTATGCTTTCTAGAAACATAATTTTATGTGAGGGGTAAATACACAAATTGCAATAATATACAGGAGAGTGAGATAGTACAAAGGAGAAGTTCAGGCAACATTCTATGGCAAAATTGAGGAGATCACCTTTACCTCAGGGTGTCAGAGAAGACTTCATGGAGAAGATGGCATCTAATCTGAGACTTGAAGTTCAGTAGTCAGAATCTAGTGAACAAGTCCACATTTGCCCTATCAAAATGTTATGTACTTTAATAAGATTCTCAAGGTTATGATCAGAATACAAATAGGTAGCGATTTTCAATTTCTATAGCATTCTAGTCTTGAATATAACATAATTATAGCTTATCATTATTTACTATAGCATCATGTATATCTTATATAACTATATATGGAAAAAATACCTTTTCTTCATTGGCAGTAAAGCAATCTGGATCCTTCCTTTTCTTTTTCCCCTTTTTATCTTTATTTTGTTGTGTGATGGGAGTTTGGTAGGGCTGCAAATCTACACGAGAATAAAACTGATATCTACCACTTTCCACATCACAGTAGTAATAAATTCCAGTAGAAGGATCATAATATAGTTGATTTTCCTTTCAAAGGAGACAAAAAAGTGAGGTCCATTAATGCAAAAAGTTAATAATCTAATTTTAACATAAATATTAACAAATATCACCAATATTGTATATTGCCTATTTTCCTTTAAACTGAAGAATCACAGATAACAAATAAACATTTTCGGTTTTCCAAAATATTTTTTATTATTAAACATGTTCCAAATTTCATAGGTTATGCATGCTTCCTTTCATTAGCAGACTATGGGAAACTAAAACCATATAAAAGGTGGCCAATAAATAAAAAATCCACACTGTACAAAAATTGTGCAATCTGTGGGCAGCTGGATGGCTCAGTGGATTGAGAGCCAGGCCTAGAGACTGGAGGTCCTAGGTTCAAATCTGGCCTCAGACACTTCCTAGCTGTGTGACCCTGGGCAAGTCACTTAACCCCCATTGCCTAGCCCTGTAACAAATAAAATTAATATAGAAGGATATATATCAAAGATATTAGGATTTTTAAAAAAATGTGCAATCTGAGAAAGTAGATCCTGCCCCTCAAAACGGCTGAACATATTATTCCCAATTCTCTAATTCAGTTACTTTATGACCATTTAAAAACTGCCAGATACAGCCTCTAAAAGTCTCCTTTGCAAAATATGCATCTATTCTTAATTTTTAAAAAAAGTTATTATGTACTTGGAGTATAATGACAAAATGAAGAATGTCAAACTTTCCAGAAATTAAATTATCTAAGAAACTAATGAATAATAGTTTTGACAAAATTTAATCTCTTAATAGTTTAAGTATTTAAAAATTGTGCTTTGTTTTACAAAGCAGCAACACAAAAATGAGTTTTGATAGATTATGGTTTAAAAATAGAAAAATACATCTGTAAGATATTTTGCATTGATATAGACACATTGGTATACTCCCTTAGGGGTATACAACAAAAGAAGGTAAGACCAGATTGAAGATTCAATAGTTAATTTGTAGCATGAGATCGTGTAACTAAATCCTGAAAAGCACTAATTTGCTGCATATTCAAGAATAAGATTAATTTTCAACAATATGACCAATAGAAACTCAATCCAAATCTGATTTAGCCTTGATTACAAAATCATTTGAAGGTAATGGTCATTTTTCTTTGTTCTTTGCTTAAAATTTGTATTAGTAGAAGGCAGTAACTTGTCATTCAGTCTAACACATTTTCCTATTGAGTCACTGTTATATATCAAGAGTAATGAACAGGAACTCAGTAGACTGAGAGCAAGACCTACAGATGGGAGGTCCTGGGTTCAAAACTGGCCTCAGACACTTCCTAGCTGCATGTCCTTGGACAAGTTACTAAACCCCCATTGCCTAGCCCTTACCATTCTTTCTGCCTGGGAACTAATACAAAGTATTGATTCTAAGATGGAAGGTAAGGATAATTAAAAAAAAAAAGAATTAACGATATTCAAACAAAATAAATACAACTAAAAATAAGATAAGGTGAAGCAGAGAATGTTTTCATTGTTCCTATTAATGGCTCAATGTAACAACATTCTGACACAGCTTTATTTCTCTTAGCATTTGTACATGTTCACAAAATTCTGATTTTTATATTTTTTATAGGGAAATGCAAAAGTTGAAATCTAACGATTTCAACATAATTTCTGGCTTAGGGAAAAAAAACAAAAATTCCATCTGATTATTGATACTGTGTGTCTTCTCTCTGTAGAGCCTGGGAAACTAAAATATTCTCTCTTTGGTAAAGTTACAATTCACTTACTTAAAATAATGAATCAACTAAACAAAAGCATGCTGAATCCTCAGGTCTACATTGGCTACTTGCAGAACCAAATGACTTCAAAGTAATAAGCCTGTTTGGATACTGAATCTTCTACAAGTAACAAAATCTCTTTAAAATAAGTTTTGGTTTTCTCAAAGTTTGATATTAAAAGTTGTAAGGGGCTCTTCTGTTTTGATTTGTATACACTGAGGTTTCTTTTTTAAAAAATTTCAATATACCCTAGTAGTTTTTCTAGGGGTGACTAAAGTGAATAAAAATAGATTATAACTCAAACCAGTTTTGCCATTTTGCTGTCAGATTCAAACAACCTCAATAACCTGACACTTACAAATACAAGTATTTTTCTTTTTACTTACTTCAGGAATAATTGCTAAATGAATCAAATCTCAATTTCAGAGATTCAGAATAGTAAGTGTAGGTGGCTATATAATTTGAATTCTCTCCCCAAAAATATCACTTTCATTTTACAGATTTAAAAAACTAAGCCTCATAGAAATGAAATTACTTCCCCAAGGTCACAGTTAGTAAGTGTCAATGCTAGGATTCAAACCTGGTGGCTACTAGATAACTACAAGGGATTCATAATGAAAATGCTAAGGGATGAATCAACTGGATCACAATACTCAGACATCCTTGGACACTCAAGCCAATTTTCTTTGGTATAAGGATCAGTTAATTGTAGTCATCATACCAGCACTCTCTCTTTAGTGTTCATTCATACCAACATGAATACCTCACACATCAGCTTTGGCTCAAAATTCCCTACTCACCAAGGCATAATGAAACCGCAAAAGTTAAATTTTTGTGTTCAAATCATTAAAATTTAACGACTAGTCTCCAAATATCTAAGAGAAACAGCATCCACATTTTTGCTCCCATTTCCTTTATTAAAATCAACAATATTTCTTTCCTTTTTAAAACACTTTCTACATCAGAATCAATAGTATGTATTGGTTCTACGGCAGAAGAGTGGTAAGGGCTAGGTAATGGGGGTTAAATGACTTGTCCAGGGCTGCACAGCTAGGAAGTATCTGAGGCCAGATTTGAGACCAGGACCATTTCTCTCTCTAGGCTTGGATCTCAATCCACTGAGTCACCTAGCTGCCCCATAACACCTATTTCACACAAAATATGATTGAGAAAGCTCGAATGCCAGGTTTCAAAACTGGGATTTGAACGTTTTAGTTTATATATATATATATATATGTTCATACAGAACTTTAAACCACATTAAACTTTATTCACCATGGCTTATAAAATTGGGAGGACAGTAACCATCCAATAATACATTTTCTTGAAGCTTCTTTTGAAATGTAAACAAAGATTGCAAAAAAAGACTTTAGAGAAAAGATTCTACTTGGAACTCTAAGTATAAGAATTAGAAATATTCAGTTATTTTTAGCATTTTTCATGGATTCTTGTGAGTTATCATGTTTGAAGTCAAAACCTGTTTGCAACATCAGAATATATAACTATAATGGTGCAATATGAGAAATGAGACCAGTGATCTCTTCAAATACAATGTAAACAGTTTTAGTATGGCACTATAGTAAATAAAAATAATGAAGGAAAATGCATATTGCAACAGCCCTAAAACAACATGCTTCCTTAAATTTAAATGTTATAAACTGATAAATTTAAGCAAATGTACAGTGATAACTCAATTAATGAATCTTCTGGGAATGAAGCTCCTTTATAACAAAGGAAGCCAAATGTAAAACTAAACAAAACAAAAAATTTCATAAATCTTGTGAAGTAGTATTGGTCTCAACGGATATGTTCCAGCTAATCTGTGTCAATTTATAGACAATCATAGGCAAAAATAATTTCAAGTACAACTTCTATTTGGCCAAGTTTGGCTAAGTAAATTGGTCTTTCAGTTTCCCGGTCTCTATTCTGTGCCCTTTCCTCGCATTTGTGTAAAACCTTACCCCAACAGAGTACTCTATAATCCTTATCACCATTAAGACAAGAAAAAATTCTAATGTTTATCATTTATACCTGATGACTGCTGCTAAAACTTTGATGCAATGAATTTCAGTCAACTGCCTTAGATTTTATATATATATATATATATATATATATATATATAGCAAATAGATGAGAGAGATGTTTTAAGGTCTAAGTCAAGGACTCCCCTGGAATTGCTCTATACCAGTGATGGGCAAACCTTTTAAAGAGGGGGCCAAAGGAAAGGAAATGCTCATCTGTCAGTCTGTTTCTAAGGCAACTCTTTCGAAGTTTCACTGTATTGTATCCTACTCATTGTATTTGTCAGATTAGGAATAATGTCACGCAGCCAGATAGAACATTTCAAGGGGCCCGCATCTGGCCCACAGGCCATAGTTTGCCCATCACTGCTCTATACCAATCATAAGCTATATTTTATAATGTCATCCTGAAAGTAAAAAAAAAATGTAAAAAAAAAAAGATAAATTTAGAGCTGCAGAGAAACTTAAAAAAAAAATCTAATCTAATCTCTTCATTTTGCTGATGTAGAAACTGAGGCACAAAGAGGTGTAATCTACAGTTACAAAGTTAGTCGGTAACTCAGTAGGGTCTGCCTGATTTAAAGGGCAAAAGGGAAAGAGTGTATAGAAGGGACTACCCAAGCATTTTTTTTTTTTAAATTTTAAACCCTTAATTTCTATGTATTGACTTATAGCTGGAAGAGTGGTAAGGGTAGGCAATGGGGGTCAAGTGACTTGCCCAGGGTCACACAGCTGGGAAGTGTCTGAGGCCGGATTTGAACCTAGGACCTCCCATCTCTAGGCCTGGCTCTCAATCCACTGAGCTACCCAGCTGCCCCAACCCAAGCATTTTTTCCAAATTAGCTTCCCTACTCTACTAGAAAGTGCAAGCAGTGATTGAATCTGATTGATCATAACTACAGAAAACCTATTTCTGGAATCTTCTGGGTATAGAGAAAAGTTTTATCCATGGTTCCTTTGACCAGGATCCTATGATTATATATTTACAGTTGAAAGAAACCTTAGCAATCATAAGCCCAACTTCCTCATTTTATAAATAAGGAATCAGAGGTCTTGAGAATGCAAATGACTTGCTCAAGGTTGCATAGTTAGTAAGCAGAAGAACTAGGTTTTGAATTTAACCTCAAAAGACCTCCTTTTCCTTGACTTCAACACTATTTTTCTCCCTAATCCTTACATGACTCTGTCTTATGATCTTAAAGCATATTTATGTTTTATCTTAACAATATTTTAAAATAAAAGCTATTCTCTGAATGATAAAGGATTTTAAAAGGGAGTGTTCAGAAGAAATCAAAATTATCAAAAAGAAACACACTATACAACTAATATAATATTAAAATGTCATAAAATATAAAAATATAAAATTTATATTTTAAAATATAAGTCATATGAAATATTCTAAATCACTAATTAGAGAAATGCAAATTAAAACAACTCTGAGGTACCATCTCACACCTATCATGATGGGCTAATATGACAGAAAAGGAAAAAGACAAATACTGGAGGTGATATAAAGGGAAAAGGGACACTGTTATTAGATGAACTTGTCCAACCATTCTGGAGAATAATTTGCAACTATATCCAAAGAATTATAAAACTATGAATACTCTTTGACCCAGAAATACCGCCGCTACTAGGTCACTATACCAAAGAGGTCAAAGAAAAAGCAAAATGACCTAGACACAAAAAAATATTTATAGCTGCTCTTTTTGTGGTAGCTAAGAACTAGAAATTGAGGGATCAGCTAGGGAATAGCTAAACAAGTTGAGCTATTTGATCATGATGGAATATTATTGTGTTATAAAAAATGACGAGCAGTTTCCTTTCAGAAAAACCTGGAAAGCTCATACGAACTGATGCAAAGGGAAGTGAGCAGAACCAGGAGAACATGATTTAAATTAATAACAACAGTGTAAACATGAACAACTATGAAACACTTAGCTACTCTGATCAATACAATGATCCATGACAATTCCAAAAGATTCACAATGTAAAATGCTATCCATCTTCAGGTAGAGAACTAATGAACTTAAAATGAAACATATTTTTTCACTTTATTTTTCTTGTCTTTTGGGGAGAGGGGGTGCTAATATGAAAATATATTTTGTATGACTTCACATTTGGGTATCATATTGCTTGCCTTCTCAGTGGGTAGGGGAAGAGCTGGAGGGAAAGAGAGAATTTGGAACTCTAAATAAAAAAAGAATGTCTAAAAAAAATTTTAGTTATAGTTTTAGATTGTGATCCCTTCTGTATTATGGAAATCATCTCTTTGCCTCCTAAATGATGTAGTGATAGAAAACTGGGCCTGGAATCAGGAACACCTGATTCCAAATTTGACCTTAGAATCTTAGTAGTTGTGTGACCCTGAGCAAACCACTTAATTTCTATTTGTCTCAGTTTCCTCAATTGTAAAATGGAGATGATAATAATAGCACTTACCTCTCAAAGTTGTGAGGATAACTAAATATTTAACAATGTAGTATATCATTAGACTACAACCTTTTCTTTGAGAGTTACCTAGAGAGTACTGGGGCTAGGGCCAGGTTAAGTGACTTGCCTAGTCACACAGCCAGGATGTGTTAAAGACAGTCCTTGAACTCAGGTCATCTTAACATTGAAGTTAGTTCTTTATCCACTATACTCTATTGTTTCTTTAATAATTTCTGATTTTTAAATAATGAAATAAATTAGTATAATCCAGATGTTAAAAACATAATAATGCCTTCATCTGCCAGAGAACAAGCAGGTACCTAAAACAAGTTCAATGAAAATGAAAAGAATAATTTAAATAAAATATCATAACTCTGGGCAGATGACCAATGGCAAACATCTGGAAAGAGAATTTTAAAAAACCTTCAGTGTCATGGCAATGGGGATAGACAAAGAAGCACCTTAAATTCCTCCACCATAACTAAGACAAGTCAACAGCCTTGCTACATTTCCTGAGGCAGTTCTGATACAGCTAATATCTCCAGTAGTACATAACAATTGCCTTTCTTGGGACTACCCTCACATTTTCCTAGTTTAGCAGGTCATATTCTCTGAAGGAATGTGAAGGCATGAGCTACATCACTGATGTCATCAAATCATATATTGAATACTAGAAAGTAGCATGACTCAGTGGATAAACACAATCTTGAAAATCACAAACTCAAATTATATTTCTGTCACAATTAATGATCTATCTGAAAATGAACACTGGGAGATGGATTGATAAAATATGTGAAATACTTAATTGTATTTGTTTGCTAATAAAAGTATTACTAGAATTTCAAGAGAAAGTTACTGAAGAAAATTGTTCTATTGCCTTTATATTATTGATTAGGAACAGTGATCACATATAATCCTTTAGATAAGTAACTGCAATTATAAGTTTAGTTAGACCTATTCAGTAACCTGTGTATAAGATATCAATCATAATAATAGAATGTTAACCATAGCCATTAGAAAGGAAATGGTTTGGAATATCAGAATATTATAGCAACTAAATATTTTAAGGGCTTCTATTGGAGGAATAAAAACTTTAGGTCTGTGTAGTTATCTAGAAAAGCTGGAGAGTGGAGAGCTACAGCTGGCTTGATAAGAGAGTATGAAAACAACCTTGTTTTCTTCCTATGTTTGATCCTTTAAAGATTTATGCCACTCTAGGCTCCCAGAATAGTGTGGTTAAGAAAGGTTACTCTGACCCAAGTAGTATGATAGTTAACCTTGTATTGAACTTTGAGGACTTCTTAACAAATGTTTTAAACTCTTATTGTCAAGTAACACTGCATGTTTCTTAATAACATCTATATGTTCTGCTCTGTTAATGACTTATGCTAATTAGTTATCAAAAACCTATAAAACATACTGTTGAACATCTATATGGGGTCTTATCACAAAATGGGTGTGATAAGATCTCCAGCTTTAATTTACCACAATTAATGTTTGGATCTTCAGCTCAGAATTAGGGTCCAGAGAGTTCTTTATTTCTAACATTACCTAGTACTTTCACATGGATTCATGCAGACAAAAAAAATTTACATGAAACTTGAATCTCATATAGTACTTTTCCACCTCGTAAAATTTCCGTATTTTTTTCTTTCAGCCCATGTTATAGTATTAAAAACTTCAATTCCTTGTATATCTGAAGCATCCACTGTTCTTGCAAAGCATTATTATGCAATTATTAAAAACCTCTCAAAAATTCTAACATTTTCATGTTACTTATACAGAAATTAGAATATAAGTGGCAAAAATAAAACTGATAAACATAGAATCAAAAAATCTACAATAAACACAACTAGTACTTATTCTAATGAATCAAAATCCTGAAAGTACAACATTCTGTGATTCCTCAATACCCTTCAATAGTTCTGAAAAATGTAAAAGGCATAAACTTCCTTTTCTTTCTTTTGTGCTTAGATTTAAAAATAAATTATTGATACCAGAGACTTACTGAATCATAGTAGAATCCAGTGCTGTGATCATAATATAATCCAGTACTTTCATCATAACTAAATCCAGTTTGTGATACAGCAGCTTCTGCAGCAGCTCTCAAACTTTCAGCTAATGACGAACCATCTAACTCGGCATTTTCTGCAGCTAATACATCTTCTGATTCCTACGTAAATGAAAAGTGAGTGAAATGAGATAGCTGGTTTCTTGAAGAGGGCCAAAATGTGAGCATAAATAAGCTTTGACCTCAGAAACTGATTAAATACAATATGACCTAAGAAACAAAAGAAAAAGTTCTAATGGTTTTTATTCCTTAAAGTATTACATTCAAATCTGACCCAGTTTTGAAGACACTCAAATTTAGTGTGTGATAGTTCCTGGATAACCATTGTAATGCTACCACCAAGTTAGGCATATAAAATTTTTTTCTTAAATCAGCATCTAACTCACAGAAGCAGAACTGTAAGTAACAGATCCTAAAGAGGAAAAATAAATGGGACTTTGCTGCTATCTTCAAAAAGGCATTTTTTGTTTCTGGTTTAAAGCTTCCTTGGTTTTTAACTTTTGGAAGCTATTTCCCATAAATTACCAAAAACTGTTAAAGAAATTTGCATAAAAAATACTGAAAATAGATGATACAACAATGCTATATACTTGGTAGCTACACATCATAAATTTTTGTAATATGACATAGATAAAAAAAAAACACACATTTACAGAAATTGTAATTCTTGCTGCCTGAGAATTATATTCTCTGCTTTTGTGTATGATTATTTAAATCTAGTTTCATCAATTTCATAATGATGAAAATATCAGTTGGATCTGAACTTATATAAGCAAAGTTCGGAAAAAAAGATAACAAATAGTAATGATTTGAATTTAACAAGTCTTTTACCTGTGAATTAGGGGTAAAATTGTCCTCTTGTTCATATTTAGCATTTTCTGTTGTATCAGTGCCAATCTGACCCTCATTCTCTCTATGTATTGGGTCTGTAGAATTATGATTGGGCTCTTCATGCTCCTGAGCTTGTTCAAGTGGAAGTTCAGCCCCCTTACTTGGAGAACTGACATTCCGATAGTACGTCTGGTAATAATAATCTGTAGCGAAAGTAAAGTGCGGGATATCAGGTAAATAATAAAGGACTTTACATTTTCAAAGTATTTGATAAATAAAAGAAAAATACTCAAAACCAGTGCTATCAAATTAAAACCACACTGATTGTTATGACCTATTTAATGTATTTTAAAAGCTTCCACAGGACGTTTAGGTAAATTTTCCATAATAAATCTTTTTTGTCACCTCTATCTAGTATCTTGGCTTTAAAACTAAAAAAAAAAAAAAAAAAAAAAGAAAGATTTGTCATTTCAGAAAACGATTAAGATAAACTATAAAATTAATCCTTAACAACTGCTAACTCTATACAGACTCCTTGCTATCTCTCCTCACTATATGACAATGACATGAAGACTAAGTAAAAGGTCTCAGTTTGCCCAAAATGACAATTTTGCATGGTGCAGTAGGAAGAGCATCAAACTTGGAACTAGAAGAGTCAGGCTTGAGTTCCAGCTTCTCTGCTTATTATTAGCTGCATGCCCTGTACCACCTATTTCACAAGATTATTGGAAAGAAAACACTTGGTAAACTGTAAAGTTCTAGATAAGTGTGAGCTTTCTGAAATGAAGCACATACACCTAGAGCTATGAACCTATAAGTTTACCAGTTCAGACCAAATAGAAACCACAATTAGGTAGACAAGATAAGAATTTGGGGAAAGGATCACTTTATGTTACAGCTTAACTCAGTTAAAAATCAGTTAGGATGAATATTATTTAGACTTAGACCATGGCGCTAATAAGGCCAAGGTCATGGGTAGCATCTCATAAGAGGCAGTGAGCTTTACACTGAGAAAAAACTCAGTGCTACTGTTCTAAATTATGACATTTATCTCAGTCACCTCAAAGATACATGCCTTCTTGTTACAAAAGGCTCAGGTGAGAAGGTTGCTGGCTCAGATCCATTAATCATCAGCACCACTAAAACCATAATTCAAAATAATCCTCCTAGTGACATTGTGTCAGCAACACATTCCTATATGAAGGATATCAGCTGCCAATCGCTTCCATTCAAAGGGTTATTTGATTTTTGGTAGTCAGCTACATTGTACTGAACTGAACAATAAGACAAAATATTCTTTCATATAGCTGATTATTTTAAATTTAAAGAAAGAGAACCCTGAGTTGGGCTGATACAAGCTAAAAGAGGTATTTCTTCATTGCATAATAAATACCTGAGGTTGACCAAGGAGTATAGTCGTCTGTTTGGACTTCTACATCAGACTTGTTATTTTCTTTTTTTTTCCTATAATGGATTTCATTACTGAGCTCTTCTACCTGAAAAAAAAAAAACAACAAAAAAAAAACCAAAGGGTTATTATTATTTTTAAAATATGGTACTTTTGCCCAATTACATAAAACATTCTAAAACAACAAACAGTAAATTATTATTCCTGGTAAAAGCTGTCAAGTTTTTTTTTTCCTAAAGTACACAGAAAGCAGTTGGTCCCATTTCTAAAACATGCCATTATCACTGAGTTTCTTTCATCTTTCTCATTTAATCTGAGGGGAACTGGATATAATGATTTTAATATCTCCTACATTAATTCTTACAGAAATCAGTAACTAATTGAAGGAGATGAAAGAACTCCCTAAATGGACTCTTTGTATCCAATATGTCAAATGGTTTATAAATATGATGCTAATATTAAAAAGGTTAACAGTTCTCCATAGAGAATTATAAAACTAAGAAAATATAAATTTCTTTCTCTATTGTAATTAAATCTCTAATATTACTCAGTGTCCTTCAACCTTGACAATATGTACTTAATTAAATGCATTAATGCAGTTTAAATGCTTTTTTGCACATATTTCTCAAAATAGCAGTTTCATAATTAAAAACCACTGCTCTGGAGGAATAAACTGTGTTAGCTGCTGAAACATACCTATATGTGCCTAAGCTATTTGAGTCCTTGAAGGGGCCATAAGTATGCCATTCTCATGATATCCAGGGTATTTAACTAGAAAAAAAGCAAAAGTTGCTCTTTCAATATGCCATAGTCGGATGTGTAGCTTTAAGGTAAAATAACATTAGTTCACTATAAATTGTGTTCTCTTGGCTTTGTCAACTTGTCCATAGACAGGTTATGACCTGCTCCCTGAATAATCACTGTGGCCAATGAAAAAGAATGAAAAATTCAGAATAAATTCTTGATTATATGGTAGATAAGTACTCAGTCTGGATTATTCATGTTTTCCACAGCTATTTTGTCCATCTGCTTGTTTTTGACTAGTTCACATTTTTAGCAATTTAAAAGCAGAAAAACAGGGGCAGTGGAGATAAGGCTGACATGAATGACTAAGGTAATTTTATCTGTAACACCTTTCTCGTATGATTAAATATGGCTTAAAAGTCTGGCAAAAACACTTCCTAATTACAGTATACAAGAACAAATACATTAAAACCAACTTAGAGTAATAGACTTTAAAAACTACAGCTTCTCTATGAAGTATGCCATTTAACTTTGCTCCCTTCTTCCTAATTTTTTGATTTAGTGAGCTGAAAAGGCCAACAATATAAATACTCTTCAGAAAACAGTAAAAAATTGAAAGGGCAACTAGGTGGTACCAGTAGGCCAGGTCTGTAGTCAGGAGGACCCAAGTTCAAATTTGGCCTCAAACACACTATCTGTGTTACCCTGGGCAAGTCACTTAATCTTGTTTGCCTTAAGTTTCTTCATCTGTAAAATGAACTGGAGAAGGAAACACCAAACCTTTCCAGTATCTTTGCCAAGAAAATCCCAAATGGGGTCATGATGGAGACAACTAAAAAACAAGTGAACAAAAACAAAATAAAAAGACTGCAGACAACTTGCTGTACAAGGAAAATGGGAATATATGTAATATATATGTATATGTATACATATATATTACATAAATATATGTAATATATATGTATATGTATACATATATATTACATATACATAGTTCACCTGTGAATAAATATAAAACCTTGGTGAGGAATGCCCATCCTAAACTGTAACTATATAAACACAAGCTTGTTTGTATGTGTCCCATTTCCCTTCCTCTTAGATAAGAAACTCCTAATGTTATTCATCTTAATTTATTTATCATTTATTTAGAACCCAAAGCCACAGTAGTTGTCCTTTTATGAACAAGCATACATTAAGCATGTTATATTCAGGTCCCATGCTAAACCCTGAGGGCATAAATACAGAGAAAAAGACAATCCAAACTGACAAGGAGCTTTGTGCAGTTTTAACTACAAGGTAGTTTAGGAAGGAGTGCACTATTTGGGCACAGAGATGGAAGATATTGTATGGTCAAGTCTGAGGGACAAAAAGACCTGCTTGGCTGGACTGAGGAGTATGGAAGGGAAAAGTAGTGTTCCATAGAGTTAGAAAGATAAATTGGAGCTAGGTTATGAGGTTTTCAAATGCTAAAGAGAAGAGTATATTTTAACCTAGAGCCACAGGGAGCCACAGGAGTTTATTAAGCAGGGACATAACATGGTCTGATCTGTGCTTTCAAGAAAATCATTTTGGCGGCAGCATGGAGAATGAACTGGAGTAGGGAGAGATTTAAGGCAGGGATACCCATTGGGAGCTCACTACAAGGGAAAGGAATTGATAAAATAAGGAGTCTAGGATAATGATATTATAAATCTGGGAGACAGGAAGCATGGTGCTGCCTTTGACAGAAAAAAAGAAGTTTGGAAGAAAGATGGAGTTGGGAATAAAAGATAAGTTCTGTTTTAGGCATGCTAGATGTGAGACTATTGGATTATCTAGTTTTAAAAGCCTAACAGGCAATTGGTGACACAGGGCTGAAACTCAGGAGACTAGAGAAACTTAAATATATATTTAAATCAATTGAATCCAAAGGAATTGATGAGGTAAGGGGGAGAGAAAGAGAAAGGAGAGAGAGGAAGGAAGAGAAAGGGAGAGAGAGAAAAAAGACAGATACACAGGAGAAAGAGGGAGAGTTAAAGAAGGGCCCAGAACAAAGCCTACGGGAACACCAAAAGCTAAGAGATGTGATAGTAATAATGAGCCAGCAAAGTCTGAGAAGCAACAATTCTGTAGGAAGAGAATCAGGAAAAAGGAGTAGTGGCATGAAACCCTAGAGCAGGGGTCAGCAACGTATGGCTCTCGAGCCATATCTGGCTCTTTTGAGGGCCAGATATGGCTCTTTCTGCAGGAGCCATAAAATCAATTTTTTTTCAGGCGCTGTTACAGGAGTGCGCACTGTGAGCACTGTACGGCTCTCATGAAATTACATTTTAAAAAATGTGGCGTTTATGGCTCTCAGGGCCAAAAAGGTTGCCAACCCCTGTCCTAGAGAAGTGTTCAATAGTGTCCTATTGAGCTATGGTGTGACCTGTCTGTTGCATTTGACACTACTGAACACTTTATTCTCTTTAGGGTTTCATACCACTACTCCTTTTTCCTGGATCTAGAGAGGCATAAAAGGAGTATTATGCTGCAGTGAAGGTCAACTGAAGTAAGATAGCCTGAATTTATAATGTGCCCAGTCTACATGGCTAACTCTTCCAGCTTCTTCAGTGGCATATAAGTAGGAGGTTGATTATGGGAGTAGTCTAGGGTCATGGTCTGGCAAGGAATGAGTAGAGATAGGATTGTTGATCTGAAAATAAAGGACACTGTGGCTAAGTATGGAGTCCAGATGGGAAAAGAAGAAAAGTGAAGTCAGAGGTGAGGATAATTGCCTGAAAAAATACTAAAGGGTAGGGAGACCTGAGGTCCTGATGTGGGCAAAAAATAGGTTTAGGAGCCCCAAAACAAGGAGAGATAGGATAAGAAGTTATAGTAAGATACAAATGCACAAAATGTGTAACTATTTCAGTTAATGTAAATGTTTACAAGATGTTTTGAAGTCCTAAACTCAATGTTCCCTTATGATTTTCTGTATTCAAATAAACAAATATATTTGAAGTTGGTAAGGAGTCAAACATAATAAACTTGAAAGTATAGCCATTGCATATGCTGTATGCTTTACAACTTAAATCCTAGATTATACAAAAAGCATTTAGGACTTGAGGCTACCTTGGGTACCAGCTTGCCCAAAGCCTGTCACTATATAAAGAAGGAAAGTGAAGCTCTGAATTTTTCCCATTAAAATAAAGATTTTGTCAAGATTGTCAATTTGGAGCAAAAGAGATCAAATGTGCATGGAAATTAAGAGTCCAGAAATTCAAAGTTGTCATTTCTTGGATGTAAGTAGCACTGCTCCATAAAGTATTTGATATTTAACAACTAATTCTGACTTAACTGAAATTTTTATAATAGCTTGAAGTAGCAAGACATGGATACAGTGTCTAGGACATAACTTGTCTGCTTTGAAAAACAAAACTAAATTCTGCTTTAGGTTAAAAGTGAAAACCAGTGTAGCATATGCTGTCCTCATTCAGACTGGCTCTTCATTCTTCACTCAAACGTGCTATTTTTAAAATACCACATAAAGCCACAATAATGGTATCTCAGCAGTCTTTTTCCAAAAGAGCCTTGGGGACGGCGTGTGTCAGGGAAAGATTAGACATAAGATCAGCATAAAATACAACAGCCTGTGAAATATGCAAAAATATTTCAGGGGAGGGGGGCAAATTCTAAGAACTGTTCCTCCTATTCAGATAGTGTATCGAAATCTGTCGGTATGAATTACTGGTCAAGAACTTAAGCCATGCGTGCTCTTGCATTCCTTAAATAACTCGCTCCATTTTACTGGCACGAAGTTTACTTGGCGTGATAAATGCACGCGATTTTCGGTGGGTTTGGATCCCTTTGAGGGTATTACTTAGCAATCCGGATCCCCGGGACCCAGGGACAAGGGCAAGGCAGAGGAACAGATGAATCCTCCGCCTTTAGGCGGCGGCCCAGCCCCTTCCCCGCCCGGGGCTCGGGTTACCTGGGAGCGGAGCTCCTGGTTGCACCTCTCGGCGCCCTGGTACAGGCGCTCCGTGTGCTGCAGCACCTTCTCAATGTCGCGCACTTGGCGCCGGCAGCTACGCAGCTCTTGCTCCAGCCTCTCCACCTTGCGCCGCAGCTGCACCAGCTCAGGCTCCGGGGCCGGCGGGGATGGGGCGCGGGGCGGAGAGGAAGGGGCCACGGCGGCCATGAAGCTGGTGGTACTCAGCGTCCGCCCGCGGCCTCGCCTCGGGTCCGCAGTCGCGGCAGCGGCGTCCCGAGAGAGGAGGGCCAAGAGGCCGCGCTCAGGAGGCGGCCCGAGGGCTCAGTGGCAGCCTGAGGGCACGGGGGGCGCGGAGCCGCCTGACACTGACATGACGGCGGCTGCCGTCGGCCATGCCGACCTGGACCGAGCCTCTCGGCGCGCCTGCGGGAACTAAGGAGGGAGGAATCGAGGCCCAACGGCGCGGTCCAGGCCTCAGCCTCGACCCGGCGCGGAGCAGCGACGGCGGCCGATACCGTCGGTGCCCAAAGCGCGGGCAACTTCTGAACCACAACAACGAAAACTTTATTGGCAACTTTAATTTCCCCGGTTACCGACTAGGCGCGGGGAGGGCGGGAGGCGGAGAGCGGACGCACAAGGGCCGCGCGTCACCCGGACGTGTTCCTGTAGCGGAGCCGGAAGTGACGAAGCCCCCTGGTCTCCGTTTGCTCTGGGAGAGTGGAGTTAATGCGCATGCGTTGGGCACCCTAGAATCGGCTAAGAGAGTTTAGAAAG
Source organism: Gracilinanus agilis (assembly GCF_016433145.1). Lineage (NCBI taxonomy): Eukaryota > Metazoa > Chordata > Mammalia > Didelphimorphia > Didelphidae > Gracilinanus > Gracilinanus agilis. The sequence goes on along the minus strand of NC_058130.1, from coordinate 341,968,587 downwards.
AAAAGATTCTTGTCTTCTGCTGGTGAGTGGATGAAACTCCTGTTCCTGGGAGAATGGAAAAAAGATCCCGAGGGCAAGCAGATTCCAGTAGAAGCAGCTAGGTGGTGTAGTGAGTGAAGAAGTGTCTAGTTCAAATCCAGCCTCAGAAACTTAATAGCTGGGTGACCCTGGAAAAGTTACTTAACTTATTTGCTTCTATTTCCTCATGTGTAAAATGTGTTATAAAAAAAACTACCAATAACACCTACTTCTTAGAATTATTGTAAGGATAAAATGAAATATTATTTGTAAAACACTCTGCAAACCTTAAAGTGCTATATAAAAACTAGCTATTATTGTTATTTTGCACTTGTCAGCTTTCTGTTCACTGTGTGTAGTGATGATGGAAGCCAGGGCTTTTTAATCTTGAATTTTCTACTTATCTTCTTTTTGAGTTTATATGGTAGGTAACTGCTGCTAAAATTGATACAAAAACAGATTATAGAAGTAAAAAACTAGGTTTTATCATGCTTAAGCATAGGTTCAGATCTCGGACAAAACAAAAAAAAATGTCCTAACCCACAATTAAGATTTGAACAAAGCCTCAAATCGACAAAACTATGTCAGGGTGACAAAGAAGTAATTGAGATTTTGTACGTTCCTCTTAGACCATAAAAATTTAAGAAATGGCAATATTCATAATTCCATGCTTCCTTCAGTGTCATAAAATTGAACAAACTTAGTTAAGCAGTCATGATCTCATACATCCAATAAGGAAACAAACAAGATTTCTCGGTAAACTAAATTAGATTACAGATTACATTTAGAGGGTTCACATTAAGTTGATTGAGGGAAAAGATTTATATGTTACTAAAATAATCCAGAAATTGGCATCAGGGAAAGCCTTTCTTAAGGCAGTTAGCCTTGGTCAGATGAAGTTAATATTGACAGAAGACAAGCTTTTAGTGAAACAAAAGTTGCAGGAGACTCAAGTAATAAAAGTTAACAAAAAGAAATAAGAAGTCCCATAAGTTTCCTTCTTTCAAAGTTAGAACATTGGCTTGAATGGGCACAGAGGGCCCTTCTAGCTCTAGACCTATGATTTTATGAATACAATTGTCATGTTTTTAGAATGCTTGTTACATGTTTATCTTGCTTGTTCACAGTACATAAATGCACAGGACATAAAATAAAAAAGAGCCAAGTTCAAATACTACCTCAGACAATTACTAGCTGTGTGACCATGGGCAACTCATTTAGCCTTTTCTGTACCTCAGTTTTCTCATCTATAAAATGGAGATAAGGGCATCCATAGTATGTAACCCACAGAGTAGTTTAAGGATTAAACAAGTTAACTTGCAGAGCACTAGAAAACCTTAAAATGTAATTAATGCTAGCTATTTGTCATTTTTGAGTTACCTGAAGGAAGACTGCTTTCCTTAAACTTTCTGCACAGCCCTAAGAATCAGAACTCTTCTAATCTATCTCCATAAGGAGAGGTTCTTTCTCTTAGATTTAGAGATTAGAAAGGTGTTAGATATACACAAGAGCCTGTGGTCTTCTCACTACATCATTTCAAAACCATTCAGGGTACCCTAAGTAATAAGAATTGCTACCCTGGGACATAATCCTTGACCATTCAGGCCAGAAGGTTTGATTGTAAATTCAAAGAATACTTAATGAGAGAACATGATTTGTTTTTGGTAAGAACCACAAAGATTGGCAATAATGTACTCTAGCTCTATCGCCCATAAATTTAAATAAATGTTTTTTTTTGTTGTTTTTTTTTTTGTACAGACCTATGACTTCATTAGTATAGGGAACTCCCAACTTGTAGTGTGAGAGAGTTGCTAGGGGTATTGAGAGATCATGACTTTCTCAGCTAGTATGTGTCAAAGGGAGGCAGCAGTTGAATGCAGATATATTTGACTATAATCACTTTTTTTTTAATTTAAGAAAAGAAACTAAAACCTTTTGCTTTAAGTAGTACTTCCTTTTGTTTTTATTTGCGAAACTTGCCTTTCAGACTTCAGAGTTTAAAGATGAAAGAGGGCACCTTAGCACACCTAGTCCAGGCTTTTATTTTATTAATGAGGAAGCTAAAACCCAGAGAAGTAGTACCGTAAAATCTAAGTTCAGAAAGACTTCAGATGCCATCTAATCCAAATAGTCCCAAGCAAGAATCCTCTCCATAGTATATGATATGTGTTTATTTAGTCTGGTTGAAGATTTTGGATTGATCCAATTATTAGGGCAGCTAGGTGGTTCCGTAGATAAAAGCTGGGTCTGGAGTCAAGAAGACTCATCTTCCTGAGTTCAAATGAAGCCGTGTTCACTTACTAGCTGTGTAGCCCTGGGCAAGTCACTTGTCCCTGTTTGCCTCAGTTTCCTCATCTTTATAATGAACTAAAGAAGAAAATGGCAAGCCACTCCAGTATCTTTACCAAGAGAATTCCAAATGGGGTCATAAAGAGTCAGACAAGACTGAAGTGACCAAACAACAATTTTTAGGAAGTTTTTCCTCATACAGCACATATGCTATGTCAGGATAACCTAGATGGGGAAATATTTAGGGGAACACTTTTCACGTGTGATCCACATGTAGTAAATAAAGAGAGGGAGAAGCTAAGGAAGTTCAGAGAACAGACCAAACAAGCCCTGCCTCTCTCACTGTTTGTCCTATGTTTCTTTTATCCACTGTCTATCCACTGAGCCACCCAGCTGCCCCTGTGGATATGATTTATTAATAGAAATAAAATTAGCATTTCTTAAAATCCTCCTATATATCAGGTATTATGGGGTACAGAGAAAGCAAAAAGCAGAGCTTCCCCCCAAGGAGCTCACAGTTAAATGAGGAAGACAACATATAAATAACTACACACAAAATACAGAACGTTAAAGAAGATACATTTTTCTCTGTTGCACTTGAAGGACCATGAGGCCCATCCGTCTGACTTGCAACTAAAACCTCCTATACATATTGTCTCCCCTTATTAGAATATGAACTTTTTGAGGGCAGAGAATTTCTTACTTTTTTATTTACCTTCTCTGCATGTAGCACTGTGCCTAGCACTTAGTAAGTACATAATAAATAATTTTTTACTGTTAGTCTGAGTAGATCTACTTTCTTGGGTTCTACTGAAGGTCTCTTCAGAAGTGTGTAGTGTTGTACCCAAATTTTAATACCTAACCCAGGTTCATGGCCGGAGGAAGAATCACACTGACAATGCAATATGCAAGAAGAGGCTCATTCTTTACTAGCAATAATAGCTAGGGTCGCTAGGCAGAGAGGCATGCCTGAACGACCCCTTGGAATTCTCAGCCAAGAGTTTATATAGAAATGTTTGGGGAAGGGGGTTGGTACATACATAATTATCAAGGTAGTGTCAGGGACAGGTGGTCAGGAAGCATCTGGGGGGAGGGGAGCTTCAGGGTCAGGGGTCTGGAAGCATTTGGCAAACATACATTAAATAGGCAAATATTGTAAAGCAGGCAAACATAGACAAACATTCCTCAAGAAGATTAATATCCATCAGATAAGATAGCTTCAGTTTTAGGTTTATGATAGGGGGAGATAAGGAAGACTGTGCTGGGAAACCTTGGGGGCTGGGGGTAGCTTGCCCAGGCCAGAAATAGTTCAGTAGACTGCCAGACTGATTTTTAAATCCAACAGTAGTTTATTTTTTTCCTCCTTTACATTAAATAGTAGAATCAATAAATGTAGAATATGCTTCCTGTAGTGTCTTGCAAGCCCCATTTCCACCTCTGAAACTCTCAATTCTGCAAACAAAACTTGACTGTGCAAGGGGAATCTATAGGAGCTTGTCTTGGGTATATATTGAGTCCTTCAAATATGTAGGGAACTATTGAAGAGATTCTTCTTCACTTACACTTTAGTTATTATATACTCTAGTTTTGTGGATGTACTAGAGAAAAATCAGGATTTTTTCCTCTGTTTTGGTTTAGATCAGTGATGGGCAAAATACAGCCTGTGGGCCAGATGCAGGGCCTCTGAAATGTTCTATCTGGCCGCAGGACATTATTCCTAATCTGATGAATACAATGAGTAGGATACAATACAATGAAACTTCAAAAGAGTTGCCTTAGAAACAGAATGACAGATGAGCATTTCCTTTGGCCCCCTCTTTAATAAATTTGCCCATCACTGTATGGATTATAATTGTATGATCTATTTTCCAGAGTCAAGCAAAACAAATTCCCTTAATAATTGTGTATTCGTGTGTATATATATACATACATATACATACATATATATATATATATATACATATATATACACATACATACATATGGCCAGGCACATGCATGGATACTTGCATGTTCATCACAAGAAATTTGTTTTTCTTTTTTCATTGAAGTAGGAGTTAAAAAAGAGAGAATAGATTTATGTTCATTAAAAAAACAAGAGATGTGGGAAGGTGCTACAGATGCAAAATGTTACATACACTTTTAGATGAGGTCAGTATATTATTAGTTTTGCTTAATTGTTTCCTTTTTTTACAAGAGACCTTTCAGAGAGTGAGCAAAATCTAGGAATGTGTATACTGTAAAAAAATGTCAATAATTTTTTTTTTAAAAAAAGTGAATTTAATAAACAAGTTAAGTGAACACAGAATAGTTTACTTGTCAGATCTGTGGGAAAGGAAAGACTTTAAAACCAAGCAAGAGTTAGAGAAAATTACATAATGTAAATTAAATGGTTTTGATTATATTAAACTAAAAAGTTTTTGTACAAACAAAAACAATGTAGTCAAAATCAGAAGGGAAACAACAAATTGGGAAAAAATCTTTATAACGAAAAACTCTGACAGGGGTCTAATTACTCAAATATACAAGGAGTTAAAGCAATTGTATAAAAAATCAAGCCATTCCCCAATTGATAAATGGGCAAGAGACATGAACAGACAATTTTCAGGTAAAGAAATCAAAAGTATCAATAAGCACATGCGAAAGTGTTCCAAATCTCTAATAATTAGAAAAATGCAAATCAAAACAACTCTGAGGTATCACCTCACACCTAGCAGATTGACTAAAATGAAAGAAGGGGAGAGTAATGAATGTTGGAGGGGATGTGACAAAATCGGGACATTAATGCATTGCTGGTAGAGCTGTGAACTGATCCAACCATTCTGGCTGGCAATTTGGAATCATGCTCAAAGGGCTATAAAAGAATGCCTGCCCTTTGATCCAGCCATACCATTGCTGGGTTTGTACCCCAAAGAGATCATAGATAAACAGACTTGTATGAAAATATTTATAGCTGCGCTTTTTGTGGTGGCAACAAATTGGGAAAGGAGGGTATGTCCTTCAATTGGGGAATGGCTGAACAAACTGTGGTATATGTGGGTGATGGAATACTATTGTGCTAAAAGGAATAATAAACTGGAGGAGTTCCAGGCAAACTGGAGAGACCTCCAGGAACTGATGCAGAGCAAAAGGAGCAGAGCCAGAAGAACATTGTACACAGAGACTGATATACTATGGTAAAATTGAATGTAATGGACCTCTGTACCAGCAGCAATACAATGACCCAGGACAATTCTGAGGGATTTATGGTAAAGAACGCTGCCCACATTCAGAGGAAGGACTGCAGGAGAGGAAACATAAGAAAAACAACTGCTTGAACGCATGGGTCGGGGTGGACATGATTGAGCGTGTGGACTCGAAACTACCACACCAATGCAACTACCAACAATTTGGAAATTGGTCTTGATCAAGGACACATGACAAAACTAGTGGTAATGTGCATTGGCCATGGGTGGGGGGAGTGCGGGGGGCGAAGGGGAAAGGAGGAGCATGAATCATGTAACCATGTTAAAAATGAATATTATTAATAAATGTTTTAAAAAAAGTGAATTTATCATCGAGGGCTTATAAGCTGAAAATTTGAGTGGATGCTCTCTCATTTGTTGCCTGGGACAGCAATATAGGTGCCAATTTGGGAGGGTTTTCAGCTACAACATAAATAAAGTTTTAATTATTCAAATATTTGGATTCATCATTCAAATGTGTATTTACTGGTATATGAAGGTATGATTTGTTCTTGGGAAATGATCTTTATTTTTCTTAAGTAGTATTTTGATTCATTTTTCACTAAATTCAATTGCAAGATAATTTGAGACTTGACAACATTAGAACCAAGATTGTTATACAGATTTATTAACTTTATAATTCTAGACATTGAGGAACTTTTGAAAAATGGGTAGTGCTGGGGGCAGATGGGTGGCCCAGTGGATTGAGAGCCAGGCCTAGAGATGGGAGGTCCTAGGTTCAAATATGGCCTCAGATACTTCCTAGCTGTGTGACTCTGGGCAAGTCACTTAACCCCCATTGCCTACCCCTTACCACTCTTCTGCCTTGGAACCAATTCTAAGACAGAAGGTAAGGTTTTTTAAAAAAAGTGAGCAGTGCTTAAAGTAAAGAACAACATAAATTTTTCTAAGTTGATGCATTATTATATGAGTCTGCCTTTGATTTTTTGGTGAGAGATAAGAGACATAGAAGAGGCTATACTCATGGAAAAGAGACAGTTTCATTGATATCTCATTTTATAACCTGTTCTACTCTACCTTCATTCACAAACTTAAAAGTGTCTACTTATTCAGTATTCTGTACATGATTTTATTTTTATGTCTTAGTTTGAATTCTTGGAGATAATTTTCTTAATTAATTATTCAAAATATGATTTTGGATACTAATTTGATTTTGCTACATTAATTGGAAATATACACTTATTTGGTTATGTGATAAAACCATAACTGTAAAAACTCTGAGCTTTGTCCAGGTCTCTAAATAACGACACAAAGTAGCAAAACAGCTTCTGAACACTTAACAACAAATGAATGAAATTAAGGAAAGTGATTACCCTTAATGTGTCAGAATTGGTTAGATGGAAATGCAGAAAGAAAAGAACTAGCTAGCTGGTGTGGGCTTTAAAAGACAAGCCTTTTCAAAAGAAAGATGAAACTAGGGCGGAAGTGACAGAAAAAAAACCAACAGAAATGAGAAAAAAAAGGATGGCAAGGAAATTAGTAGCAGCACTTGTCTGTAGGTGTCCATGTGTATGTGTGAGAGATCATCCCAGTTATTAACAGTAGGATTTCAGTGGTATGATTGAAGGAAACACTGGTGACTACAAAGAAGAAAGCCAGAAACAAAGGAAGATAGAATAGCTAGGAGATTACTAGCTACCCCTAAATAGCCCCTGATTGAATGAATGAAGAAGCATTTATTAAGCACTTAGTATGTGCAAAGCACTGGGATAAATGCTGGGAGAACAAAGAGAAAAAAGCAGTTCCTGCTTTCAAGGACCTCCTATTCTGAGTGGAGGGGAGGCAACAAACAGATGATTTCAGCTGTAAGTCAGATGAAAAAAGCCCCATGATACTTAGGGTAGCAAAGCAAGTATAATGTATATTCTATAATGTTATTTCCACTGATTGTTTCTGTTGTATTTGTTTCTGATGTTGAACTACTTGACAGTGCCAAGGAATTTTGTTGTGAGAACTTTCTTTTCTGAGGAGCCCTGGTTGCTGAGGAGGCAGGGCTGACAACATAGTTGACAGGTCCTATCTCCCTAAGGGCTGCTCTCTTAGACTTCTGGAAAAAGAGTAGGTGGTTTGAGGAAGGAAGACAGGAGAGAAAAGGTGCTGCTGTATAAGGGGTCCAGATCTGTCTCCACCTGGGTCTGAGGGGTTGTGGTTTGTCCTACTTGGCATTTCCACCTCCCCATCTCTCCCTCCAGATACCTTGCTGCTTCAGCTATGCTGACTTGATGATAGCAAGCCCTTTCTCTATAGTTTGCTCTGCTCAAACATGGTTATGGAGGTGACACTCAAAGCAGAGCTGGATGTCTGAAGGGTCAGGAACATATAGGCCTCTCTTTTCTGTCTGCCATATTATATATATATATATATATATATATATATATATATATAAAACACAACCACCACAATGAAGTACCTTTAAAAACCTAAGCATTCACTGGTATAGGTACTTCATACTTACTGCCACAGTGGCCTTTTGGTTCTTTTTGACAATATCTTAACTGATAGAGGTAAGAGGTACATCTTCTCAACAGTAACAAACTGTTGGTTTTGGATATTGGTAGTTTTGAAGAGGAGACTCCAAGAAATAGGATATAGAAAAGCATTTTATTGATATCAATAATTTGAATCCTTGCACTCTGAATGTTAAAGGATTCACTATATGTTTTTTCAGTGGTATATGTTGTAGATATATGTTAAGTAGTGTGTGTGCATTTTAAAATGGCTCTTTGCCATAACTTCCTTAGACACATCCCCTTCCTTCGTGGGAGGTGTCTGAGGAAAGTATAAGAAGAAGAGAGCCCAAGAGTTTTGGCGCCTTTTTACCCCAGGGCGCCTTCCCTCTGAAGCTGGAGGAGCACTTCTGGAGAGCCTAACTTCCCTAGCTTTCCCTAACCTTTCTTTACTACCTAAATAAAACCCAATTAAATACCCCCAGAGACTAGCCTGACTTTTTCTCTACCTCAAGATCCTAGCCTACCCTCCAAAGGGCTCTCTCTGGTCAGTTTCCCACCAGGGCTGGGGGCTACCCTGGCTACCTTCATTCCCTTCCTCCAGCTTCCCTACCTTCTACTCCCTTCCTTTCTCCCATCCTCCTTCCTCCCTTCTTCTCAACCCAGTAGGTTGTAATCATAACAAAGATTTATGAAAAAGAGAAAATAAGAACCATAAATGATGGTGAAAAAGTCAGATATCTAAAAATTAAGGTAAATTTCAGAAGGCTATATGCAGAATAACTAAAGGACCAAATATTATATTAATATAAGAACCCCTAGAGCTGTACGATAAAGGGATGTGTAATAGATGCAATAAGGAGAGGTTGTTTTTTTTTTAAATCAGGTATAGAATTTCTACTTAATGTGAAGATTGGCATCAAGATAGCCAAACATGTACATTGCTGTTTAGTTATTTCAGACTCATTGCGACACCATGTTGGTTTTTCTTGGTAAAGATTCTGGAATGATTTGCCATTTCCTTCTCCATTTCATTTTACAGATGAGGAAACTGAGGCAAACAGGGTTAAGTGACATGCCTAAGGTTATGTAACTAGTTAGCATTGGAAGATGAGTCTTTTTCATTCTAAGCCCAGTGCTCTAACTACTGTGCCACCTAACTATCCCAAAACAGGTACAGCTAATCTTAAAAAATTCCCTCTTTTAATTGGAAATTGAGGGGATGTCCCACAATTGGGGAATGGCTGAACAAATTGTGGTATATGTTGGTGATAGAATACTATTGTGCTACAAGAAATAATAAGCAAGGTGATTTTAGAAAAAGCTGGAAAGATCTGCAGGAACTGATGCAGAGAAATAAGGAGAACTGGAAGAACATTGTACACAGTAAACAATATTGGATGATGATTATCTGTGAAAACTTGGCTACTCTCAGCAGTGTGATGATCTGGGATAGACTGAAAGACTCATGACAGAGAATGCTATCCACCTCCGGAGAAAGAACTGTTGGAGTTGTCCTTCACAACAGTGTATTCATGGTTTTATTTGGGGGTTTTGATTATGTATGACTTTGCTCTTACATTACAACAATGATCAATGTGGAAGTGTGTTTTGCATGGCAATAAAAATAAAATAAATAAATAAATGAAGATTTCTTCTTTTGCTCCTTCTACCCCACTGAATTACAGTTTCATTTCTCTAATCTCCTTTATATCCAATGCTTCATTAGTATCAATCAACAAGACACTGGTACACAAACCCCAAGAAAAATGCCTGCCCTTGAGAAGTTTTCATTCTATTTAATGGGGGCAACAACATGATTCTAGGTATCATATTGTTAAGTATCCTAGGTATCAGTTATTTTGAGCTGGAAGCAATTTTCAGAGGTCAGCGAGTTTAATACTCTTTGTTCTTATAAACCAGATAACAATGTCTGCCCTGTCTTTGGTAGCTATTAAACATGGCTTTTTTCACCACGATTTAGAGTTCTTAATTCCTCTTTTCATAACTTTCTGTTATAATTTCAAACTTCTTGAGTATTTGCAAGTTATACCATTGAAAAAGCATACAGTGAGTCCTTTAACATTCAGTGTGTGAGTACCCAAATTATTTACAGCAATAAAATATTTTTCTGTATCCTATTTCTTGAAGACTCCTCTCCAAAACTATTCACATCATACACCATATGCTACTGTTGAGTCAGCTACGTGGGCATAATGGATTAAATAGTAGGCTTAGATTCAGGAAGACCAGAGTTCAGATCCTGTCTCTGATACTACTTTGTGAACCTGCTTAACCTCTCTTGGCATGTTTCTACATTTCTAAAATGAGGGTAGTGTACTGGATAGCCTCTAAGATCCTTTTCAGTTATATATCATCTATCATTCTATAATCCTGCTGTCCAATATAGAATAGAGTCCTATGATAATATTTGGAGGTTGGCTCAAGATCCCACCCAGTGTGTCTTTTCATGGATAAAACTTGCTTGATACACTCCTCTGCCTTACATGTAGATTTTCCCATAGAAGTACTAGGCCAGTGATGGCGAACCTTTTAGGGACCACATGCTAAGCCCTGTCCCCCGCCCAGACTATGTGCAGTGCCCCACCCCCACATTCAGGGGCAGGGAGCCAGATTCCCAGCCAGCTCACCTTGGGGAAGCCTCTTCCTGCAGCTAGGAGGATCCACTTCTGCATTTAGCTCTGCTGAGGCTGCCTACTGGGCTGTGATCTAAGTGGGGATGGGAATAGGGTATAGAGGGAGCACAGTTAGACTTTGGGGGTGGGGTTACCCCCCAGACTGGTGGCTGGCAGGGAAGAAAGGAAGAAAGGATCTTTTAGGGAGTGAGGCCAGGTCAGTGCCAGGAGAAGAGACCCCCCCCCCACACCTCCCTGCTTCCTGGCTCCCTGCAACCCCTAGTCCCAGATAGGGGAGGGATAAAGGGAGTGGTGTGGCCTGAAGGCTCTGCTCAGGGGAGGAAGCACAGAGGGGCAGGGCGGCATGATAGAGAGGGGGGAAGGCCAGGGACAGTGTATGCCCACATAGAGGTCTCTGTGTGCCATCTTTGGCACACATGCTATAGGTTTATCATCATAGTACTAGGCTAAGCTTGCAATTAACTATTATGTCTCTAAAACATAGCATGAACATGCATTAAGTGCATTAACCCAAGAAGTGGGCATTATAGGGAGTACTGTTACTTCTTCAAATGGGAATAAAATGGTTGCTAGAGATCAGAACAGAGATGCAATTTTTTTTTCTCTTCCCATCACCAATCGCAGCCTTCCATCATACTTTTCCAGCCTTTCTTTGAAGAGGTCTTTCCCCAGAGCCTCTTAAAAAACAAAGCTTTCTTTAGTGGGTAGTTCTCAAAGAGAACATTGTGTATAAAATATAATCATTTATGTGTCCTATTTTAATGCCCACCAAAAAAGTTCCACTATCAAATAGGAGCACAGTGACAATAAAGTAAAAAAACTTATATCACTATATAATAGAAGCAAATGCAATAAGCTATGTAGACTTCCTAGCCCTTGCACTATGGGCTGAAGAGAATGGGTGGATAATGGAGTATATTCATGAGCTAGAAATTGGGTAACTAGCGTTCTAGAATACTGGAATGGGTTGTTAAAGATTAAAGAATGGGTTGTTACAAAAAGAAATTTGTAAAAATTTCAAAGGCCAACACCTGCTTGGATGGGAAAGTAGTATTGGACAGCAGTTTGTACTCTTAAACAATGACTATTCAATGCTTTTGGGGGAGCTAGGTGGCATGGTGAATAGAGTGCTAGGCCCGAAATCACGAAGATATCCTCCTGAGTTAAAATCTGACCTCAAGATATTTAGTAGCTGTACACTTAATCATGTTTGCTTTAGTTTCCTCATCTGTAAAATGAGCTGGGGAAAGAAATGGCAAACCTCCCCAGTTCCTTTGCAAAGAAAACCCCAAATAGAGTCACGAAGACTTAGACAAGACTGAAAAAATGGCACAACAATGGCGTTCAAAGCTTTAGTCTCTTCTTTGGCTAGGATAAATGGGACTGGAAATCAAAGGTAGAGAATAAGAAAATAACTCATAAATATTACCGTTTTACATACTTTTGACAATTCATTATATTTCCACACTATCTGTATACGCCAGCTAAGCTATGCCTTCATCTTGTAGTAATTTCCTATTTATAAGACTCTCCAATGTCATATGATTATTATGGATGGGAGAACGGTATATTATTTACCCAGGATCTCCTCTGCAGTAACCTATAGTGGCAGAGAAAAGACTGAGTACACTGGAGAGCAGTGGCCCCAGAGACAGAGGCCAGAATATTAATACTATTATGTTTGCTTTTCTTATCTGAATGTGTCTTGTTACCTTATTACAAACCTAAATAATAAAGTACTGAGATAGTGGTGATATTACAATGCTAGACTGTAGCATATTTTGGTTTTAATGTTGGGTCTGCCTCTATAAATTCTTGTGCAAGCCATTTTATCTCTCTCTTCTCTAATTTGTCAATGAAATGGGTTGATAAAACCTGTTCTTTCCCATTTCACAAGAATACTGTACAAACAGAAGGTAATATATATGGAACTGTTTTGAATTATTCCCCCACTGAAGTCTTACTCTGTTGTCTCCTTAATAGCATGGGAGTGACACTGAGCTTTTTGACAGTTATCTCAGTCAAATGCAAGCTCTGAAAAGTCCATAATACTGGGAAGGTTTTACATAAACCCTTTGTGATATCTTTCACCAGAGTACTAATCCTAGCCATGTTCAGAAAGGCTCATCATTCCATTATCAGGTTAATGTATTTTTAGTCACGATTCTCTAATAATAAAATGAGCCCCCCAAAGTAACACGAGTCAGAGGCTGCCACCGTGGGAGACTTCTTACTTCTTAAGCCTATTGCTCCTGCCCAAATAATCTGAAGATTTCCTATTTGCATCAGTTTCACTTGCAAACTCTAGTTTCACAAGACTCAAAAGAATGAACAAGATGATTTATAGTTCAATGAAAATAATGGGAACTAATACTAGTGTAGTGGAGGCAAGGAAGTTGGTCAAGACACACCATTAGTTGATTTTTCTCCAGCCAAGTTAATAAAATCACAGAAGATAGGGGCAAATTACAGGGCAAAGGAAAAGTTTACATTTTAAAAATAAAGTATGATGTTTTCAAATCAAAACTGTTAGAATTAGAGGGCAACTAGCTGTTGGCTGGTCATATATTATCTACAAACCTGATGGCCTTTTATAAAGCAAGTCACACTTTTAAGGCAGTCAAGAAATAGTTCTGAGGACTGAATTATATGAAATGGTGACATTATGACCAGGAGTTGAGGTATGGAGAGAAATAGGCCCAGCCAGTAGTACAGATGAGCAACCTGGCCAGCCCAGTTATGCCAGCATTAGGATTCCAGAGGGGAAGGATATTGGGAGTCCTGCAGTGCTAGAGGGGTTACAGTAGACTCCATAAAGATAATATTTGTGAGTGAATGATTTTTCCCCCAGAGGCTACTTATAGAACACATTCAGTAGAGTTCTTCTTACTATCTCTTTGTGATTCTTCAGCTGTATCACGTTGCCCACTTTATTCTTCTTTTAATTCTTTTCAGCTACCAAAAGTTGGCACCTAATCACTTTGTGGTTTTTGTTTCCAGACTGGGCTGAAATCCATCTCAGTTCCTCTCTAAACATCAGTTGTCTTTCTCCCCTGGTTTTCATTGATGAGTTTCCAGTCTTGTCCCCCTGAAAGGGGGTATCTTCCTCCAGAAACAAAAAATTGCTCCTAGATCTCCTCTGATTGGACCAAAGGCTCCTCTCCTATAGATGCAGCCCTTTTTCCACCAACAAAGGAACCATTTCTTAAGCAGAACCAGGAGAGCATTGTACACAGTAACTGAAATATTGTGGGATGATCAAATGTAATCAACCTTGCTACTAATAGCAATGCAATGATCTCAGGCAATCCTGAGGAACTTATGAGAAAGAATACTATCCACATCAACAGAAAGAACTGTAGGAGCAGAAACGCAGAAGGAAAACATGTGATATAACCCTTGTTTATATGGACATAGGATTTGGGGTTTTGGTTTTAAATGATTATTCTATTACAAAAATGAAAAAACAAAACAAAGGACCCATTTTTATAGCCTAGGTTTTAGGGGTACTCTTACATCACCTCAGTTAAGTCTTGGTACCCATGTGTCCCTCCAGCCCACAGGTTATTATTTCTATTATGAACTTAAAAAACATAAACATTTCAATATGCAAATAAGAACAAAGAAGATTGCCAGTGAGATTATAATAAATTTGTCCTTCAAATCTTCTGTTCTCTTCAGTCTATTTTTAGATATTTAATTGGTGTTTTTATTTCTTTCTTTACTCTCTTTCTTCCACTATAATACTACCTACTTATTTCACAATTTTTCTCTTTTTTTAATTTGTCTGCCTCATTATTTCACTTTCCATTTGGCAAATTTAAGAAATACTTCCCACCCCAGTAGAAATATGAATACATGCATACATAGTCCAATGAAACAAGTTTCCATAATAATTATACCTGCAAATGTATCACTTTCTGCATTTTGAGTTCATCATCTCTCTGGCAGGAGGTGAATGCTATTTCATCTTCATTCTTTTGGACTCATGGTTTATTATTGTGTTGATTAGAATTCTAAAGTGTTTCAAAATTGTTTTTCACCATAATGTCTTATCATTGTATAAGTTGTTCTCCTAGTTCTTCCTATTTTACTCTGTATCAATTCATAGAGGTCTTCCTGGTTTCCTTTTAAACTGTCCACTTTAACAATTCTTATGGCAGCTAACGTTCCATTGAATGTTCCATACCACCATTTGTTTATCCATTCCCCCACTCCCCTTTAGAAGACTACTTTGGTAGTTTCTTATTTGTTAGTCCAAGGATTCTTTACCTTGGGGTCTATGAATTTGTTTTTTTTTATATTTATATAGCTATATTTCAATATAATTGATTTCCTTTTTAGTCCTGCATGTTTTTATGCAAACATTTAAAAACTATTTTCTGAGAGGTGGCCTACAGACGTCACCAGATAGACACAGGGGTCCAGGATATGACAAAGGTAAAAAAAAATCCTGCTCTCATCAATTTCATGGTTCTTTTTACCTAACCATTTCTGCCTAATATCTCTTAAGAGTCAGATTAGCTTTGTTCTGAAGTTGCTGACGCTGTCTCGAGCATCTTTGTTGCTATCTAGAGAATAATAGCATTTTATTAAATAATAAATAGCATTTTATAACAATTGAATGTTACAAACAAGTCTATGAAGTAGTATCTATTGTTCCTATTTTACAGATGGGGATGCAAAGGCTGAGAGAGTGTAAGAATTGACCAGGTTCACACATGAGGCAAGATGTAAACTTAGCAACAGATCCAGTACCCTTTGTCACTATATCACATGAGTTTCAACAGGAAGGTTTTGCTCAGGTTTTCTTCATTGCTTCATCTTCTGGCAAATGTTCTTTTAGCTTTAGAGCATCCAGTTTGTATCCCTAGAAAAACTGGGGTATAAAAAGAGGTAGGCTATCACTCACTGGGAGGATGGGAGAGAGAAATATTATTCATTACTTTTTTCCTTCTTCCTCAAGCTCTTCCCTGTGCTTTCGTCCCATACTAATTGCCAATTTGACATTTTGATCTGGATGCCCCAGAGATATCTCAAATTCAACATATCCATATAGAATACATTATCCTTTCCATGCAACCAAACTTTCCTCTTTTTGTCAAGGCACTACTATTCTTTCTCTTCCAGGTTCTCCTTCATCCCATGTATCCAATTAGTTGCCAGGTTTTACTGTTTCTACCTCAACAACACCCCTGACATTCAACCTCTTATCTTTACTTCCATTTACTCATTTTACTCACACTTAACTTTGAATCAGTTTATTAAAATCCTCTCACATTTCCCTAACTCTATCCCTTTCATCTTTTCTTATGGTTCAATAACACATTATTGCATTTGTAACCCTTTATTGGAATCTGTGAGACAGCTGGTGACATAGTGGATCTAGCAGTGGACCTGGATTCAAATATAGCCTCAAACTCTAATGAACCTAAGTTATATGGTGGTTGTGAGAATCAAACAAGATGATTGATTAAAAAGTATTTGGCACAGTGCCTGGCACATTTTAGGTACCATGTAAATGTTAGATTATTATTATTAATGCATCTTCCTATACCTATTTCCCATCTGACCTTGAATCAGGTTAATCATAGAGATTAAGATGCTTTCTTAGGAACTGACTAATTACTGAGTTCTTGAATTAAGTGAAGGTTTCTGGAATTGTTTAATTCTCTTCAAACAAAAATTTCTAACTTTTTTAGGCAGCAGTCATTTTCTCATCTTTTACTCTTGGATATGAGACAGGGGAAGAGGATTGGTTAGAACTTAGTAGACAGGAAGCAGTTAGATGGCTCAGTGGTTTTAGAGCCAGGCCCAGAGATGGAAGATCCTAGGTTCAAATCTGCTCTCAGAAACTTCCTAGCTGTGTGACCTTGGGCAAATCACTTAACCCCCATTGTTTAGCCCTTAACACTTTTCTGCCTTGGAACCAATAAATAGTATTGATTCCAAGAAGGGAAGTAAGGTTTAAAAAAAAAGAAAGAAAGAAAAAGGAAACTATCTTGTCCTACTGACGGTGTCTGGGGAAGTAATTTCCCTATCTTCAAACTCAGTTTCAAGATTTGCTTTGAAAATAAAGTTTCAGAGCCTTTAAAAAATTATCATTTTTTAAAGTTCCCTGTAATCAGAGAACTAAAATTTGTTCTTGGAATACAGCCCCCCAAAATTTCTGTTTGCACATTGGATTGTGGGTTTGTATATTCAAAGCCGAAAGCGACCTTAGTGATCATTCAATCTAATCCTTTTCATTTCACAGATGAAGGAATTAAAACTGAGAAAGGTTAAATGATTTTTCTATAGTCATACCCCTAGTAGGTGTCTGAGGCAGAGGTGTCTTCTTGATTCAACATCTAGCATAGTTCTATGCAACATCTAGCACTGTTCCTGCCATTAGGGATTCCTGACAGAAAGTCAAAACAAGTCAACATTTATTAAGCATTTACTATGTGCTAGCCACTGTGCTAAGCTCTGGGAATATAAAGAATAGCAAAACAAAATCAAAACAAAAAACCAGGCCATGTTCTCAAGGAATTCACAGTCTAATGGGGGAAACAACTCACAGACAACTATGTACAGATAGGATATAAACGGTATAAATGGGAGATAATCAGCAGAGGGAAGGCACTAACAGTAAGAGGGATTGGAGAAGACTTTGTAGAGCATGAGATTTTAGCTGGGACCACACTCAAACTTTATGCCATTGTTTATTACTCAACATAGAAAAACCAGTCAGGTGGTAGGAGGTCTTTAACCGTTACCTTACTCTAATGCTATGTCATAGTGTTAGTGCAACCCATTTTGTATTCATGGGACTACCCAGATCAATGAAATCACAGACTCTTGAAGAATAAAAGTAAGGAGTTAGGAAGAAAGGCACCAAAAAAGCCCAAGTTTTGTTTGTTTCTTGAAATAATTATTCATGAAGAACACTTCTTATATATTATGTAAATATGCAGTAGTCCATTAAAAAGACACTGTTGGAAGGAACAGAGGAGATAAGGTGTGAGAAGGGATGTTTCAACCTCCTTTGGGTCATTTCCTGATATGCCAAATGTCCCGAAATGACTGTGATGTCAAACCAAAAGATATTGAAAGGGGGAAATATGTTTTTAAACACCAATGTGATTGGGTTAGGGTCAGAACAATTGCCTCACTTGAGTCCTGAAACACCCTCTGAACTTTCCTTCTTCCATGCTCAAAAAATATCCATCCCTGTTGAAGGTAGGGTAAACAATTCTTTGGCATTAGGCACTGGTTTAGAATACATATGAATTTAAGAAATAAAAATCGAAATTATGTTTAAAGATTAGAAACTAGAGTATCTGATAAGTACATTCATGTTTGTTATTCACATATCTATAAAAGCACTGGACATTTTACTATCATCTGTTGAAAAACAGACTTCTTTCTTCTCTTTTACTGACAAGTACTCAACTGTGATTGCAATTAGGATAAAAGTGCTAAGTAATTGCTTTAACCCACTGAAACATTCTCTGGAAGAGGAGCCAGCATTTCTAAGCCTAATGTCTTTATCATTATCATCAAGTACATATTAAGTGTCCTCTGGATGTTGTGCTGGGGACTATCTGTATCTGATTAAAAAGTACATGGGAGTTGAAATAAAATTCACCAGTAAATAGGCCAATAACCTTAAATTGGAGAACACAGTGGCACCACTGAACAGTTCATTAGATTCCCAGATGATCCCAAACTGAGCAGGCTGGCTAGGACCTTGAAAGAAGGGCACAGAATTAAAAATTGATTTTGTAGGTTGAAAAGTGGTTACATAAAACCATAAAGTTCAATGTTGACATGTGCAGGTTAGTACAAGAAAAAAACAACTATGTTTACATTTTGGCGGCATGGGGTATGGATAGAAAGTTGGCTTCAGAGCCAGGGTTCAAGACTCATCAGTGACACACTAGCTGTATGACTCTACCTAAGTCATTTAATATCTTAATGCTTTAGGCAACTCATGTTTTGAGGGCAACTAGGTGGTATGTAGAGAGAGTGCTAGGCTCGGAATCATAAAGACTCCTCTTCCTGAGTTCAAATCTGACCTCAGACACTTACTAGCAGTGTGACCCCCCCAGGCAAATCACTCAACACTGTTTACCTCAGTTTCCTCATCTATAAAATGAACCAGAGGACTTCCAGGTTAAGATGGCTGCAGAGTAGAAGCAGGGTGCTTTAACTCCCCTCACTACTGACTACCAGCATACCTCCAAAGGACAAAAAAACAAATCCAGATGAAAGAAGGGACCCCATAATAGGGCGCAGTATCAAAGGTATGTGGGATTTGGGCACTTCCACGCTATAAGGGGGTGAAATACCTCCCATCAAAACGTGAACTAATCAACCCTCCCTCACCCCACCCACAGTACCAGAGTCAGAGGCTGTGCTCCAGAGTTAGAGCGAGTAGGGGTGCAAAATCTAGCTTCTTGGCAGCTAACTGGCACCACTAGGAGCTTGCCCCTGAGAGCAGCAAGACATGAGACCCCAGGAGGCTGGAGAGAGCAACCTTGGGCGCCGGAGTGGGGCTGAGAGAGGCAGCAGACAGTGGAAGCAGCCCAGCATGCTAAGACTCAGGGGAAAACCTCAGGTGGAGGAGCAAGTGTGGGCCAATTTCCAGGCTCTGGGCAGCCAACTAGGACCATGGGGACTTGACCCTAAAAACAGCTAGCCTAGAGACCCCAGGAAGCTGGGGAGCACAGACCTTGGGCACAGGAGTGAGGCTGAGAGGGGCCCCGGACAGCAGAGGCCTAGCAGACAGTGGAAGCCAGGAGACTCGCAAAGAAGCCTCAGACAAAACCTGCTCCTTAGCTCCATACAAAGAGAGTTGGCTTGCCTTACTCAGACTTCTGGCTGAGAAAGCATAATGATGCCAAGCAAAGCTCAAGAAATAAATGCCAAAAAGACCAAGAGAAAAGCTCTAACACTAGATAACCTATGCACAGAAAAAAATCAGAAAACAGAAGAGGACAAACAATTAAAGACATTCAAACCTTCCCCCCCTCCCCAATACAAAATGAAACAGAGAAGGAAATGGCAAACTATCCCAGTATCTTTTCCAGGAAAACCCCAAATGAGGTCACGAAGGGTTAGACTTGACTGAAACAACTAAACAACAAAATTCATGCTATGAATTATAGGGGGATTTTTCCTCATTTGGGAAACTGCTATGCCAATAATACCAGATGAGCAAGTTGAATCCATATGTGTGTTTTGTGCTTCATGCTGGGCTCCTATGACTGACATGTTCTAAGTGAAAAAAAATCAAAGGAAGGAAGAGTTGGTAATCACTTGAACATGAGGCAGTGCCATGTAGTACAGGGGTACTTTGCTAGGTGGTACAAAGGATAGCGTGCTGAATCTAAAGTCAGAAAATTGTTCAGTTGTTTCAACCATGTTCTATTCTTTATGGTTCCATTTGGGGTTTTCTTGGCAAAGATACTGGCGTGGTTTGCTACTTCCTTCTCCAGCTCACCTTACATGAGGGAACTGAGGCAAACAGAATTAAGTGTCTTGCCCGAAGTCACACAGCTAGGAAGAATCTAAGGCTGGATTTGAACTCAGGTCTTCCTGATTCCTGACTTGTGCCACTTTGCTGGAACTCAGGAAAACCCAAGTTCAAATACAGCCTGTGGCATACAATGAAATGACACCCTGAACAAATCTCATAACCTCTGTTTGCCTTGGTTTCCTCATTTGTAAAATGGGGATAATAAAGCACCTACCTCATAGGGTTGTTGAAGCATCAATTGAGATAATATTTGTAAAATGCTTTAGGACATTCCTGGCACATTGTAGATGCCTAACAAATGTTTATTTCTTTCCTTAATTGATTTTCCCTCTGAGATTGTATGTACATCAAATTCTTATAAATTCAATCATCCTAAATGTTTCATTGAGCCCTATTAATTAGATGAATCTATCAGGAATCCTGTAATAAAGTAAAGGGTCTTTTTATGAAATGAAATAAGAAGATTCTACCGTATCTTTTGTGTTCTTTGAATTTTCTTCTGGTTTGGTTTGCTTAGAAGCGTGTCTAGTACTAAAAAAGTAAGTTCCAATTACAATATATACAAAAGATTATATAGTAAAAGAGTATGAAAATTGTGGGTACAATATAAAAACAATTTTGAGGAGGATTTGGGTTAAAACTCTCCCTCTGTTTTTTGCTAGCTGTGTGACCAAGTCACATAGACCACGAATCTCAGGAAATGCTTTAAATTGTAAATAGTCTGTGGAAATGCCTGGATAGAGCTGATGAGATCCTTGATGGAGATAGCAGTTAGGAGCTTTGTATTCATCAGATTAGGAATAATGTCACACTGCTGGATAGAACATTTCAGGGGGCCGCATCTGGCCGGTGGGCTGTAGTTTACCCATCACTGATAGGTATCACAGGAGACTTGGCCTATCCTCTTCCTTTTAGAAATGAGGAGAATAAGACCTCGAGAAGTCATGTCAATCACTTGCTCAAAGCCACAGAATAAAAATAGAGCCAGAATGAGAAATTTCCCATTATTTTCAGACCTGGTCAGTTCTGGTCATTGCAAATTAAAGGAAAAATAGCTTTAATTTGCAGGAGAGCCACAAAGAGTTCTAAAATAGTTTAAGACTTCTAAGAAAAGGTCTAAGAAATACAATTTAGTTAGCTGAAGAAAAGACAATTAAAAGGAGGAAAATTACTATTTCACATCTATGGGAGGGTATTATCCAAAGCCTGATGACTATATGGAAGTACTGCATCTAAGTTAGGACAATGAAAGATTCTCATAAAATTAAGTTTGAAAATAATGGATTTTTGATTGAAAAATAGTTATGGAATTACTATTAAGGGTTAATAAAAGGAAAGGGGTAAAAACTGGTGAATTGTTTTTAATGGAAACACCACGAGAAGATGAGAAATAGATTGAATGAATCAGCGAAGTGGCTTCCTGCCTTACAACTCTATTAAATCTTTAGCCTAACTTCCCTTCTGCCCCTTCACTTAATTGGCTGAAACTCAAAAGAATAAAACAATGAAGCCAGATTATTTCTCACCAGCAGGTGGCACTAAAGCATCATTTAAAAAAATTCAAGTGAAAAGTTTGGAACTGCCTATTATGGAAATGGAGAGTGGGTAAGAGGGCACCAACACAAATATTTGGGATAGCAACATACAATAAAAATAAAACATTGATCATGCCTTCCGACCCAGTGATTCCATGGATAGGACTTTATTCCTATTCCTCTCCATAGAAAAAGGACTCATAAAGACAAAAATATTTGAATTTTCTCTATTTGGAATAGCAAATACTAGAAACAACTTATATGCCCAACAATTGAAGAATCATTTGATTAAATGATAGTATATTATTGTAATCGAATATTATGATGTCAAGGAAATTTGGAGATATATTTATGCAGTGATGTAATATAAGGTTGATAAACGGAAGAAAACCTGTCTTCCATAATATATATGTATACATATATGTGTATTGTAATGAAGTAATTTAGGGAATAGAACAGAAATTTATAAGAGTTTGACTGTCAGCTTTGAGCATTCTTCTCCATGAGCTTTATGAGCTTGGGATCTTTGGGATTGGAGAAGCTTGAAAACAACATCTCTCAAGACAACCCTTGGTAGTGGATAGTGTTTGTTTTCTGGTGGACAGTTTGCAGGCAATTTTCTCTACCTGGTATCTCTTGGATTATTGGCTGTGCAAGGCTGAGAAATCCCAATACCCAGCTCTCTCCCTTTAGTCTGCAGTCAAGGCTGTCAGCCAGACTGAAGTTGGGTTGACAGAGAAACTCTCTCTTAGGACTCCATCTCTTGTCAGTTAACTAACCCTAGTTATAGAAATACCTCTCCCACTCTCCTTCCCCTTTTTTATACATTAAAACTATTTTGTTTTCCTTCCTGTTTGTTTCCTCTCACCTCAAAGAACCCAAGTGTATGAGTAGTTAATTTTTGTGTTAATTCCTGGTTGGTGACAGAGACCAGTAATCCCAACTGTCATTCCTTTAGTGAAGGGTTATCAGATTTACTCAGCCTCTGATACCCTATCCTTCTTTGTGAATCTGTGAGTGGCAGTTGCCCAAAACACCTACTGGTTTCTTATAGATTAACTTATATTTATATATTCTTTTAAAAGTATACAAGTATAAAATTGTGCATACAACATGCATGTATGTGCACATATATCTAGAACATGTGCATATACATGTATGAAGAACACAGAACAAAATCTTTTCCCCCCTATTATTATTAGTTAATTCATCCATTTCTATTTGTTAAAATATTAAGGATTTTATGCAAGATTTTGGTGCTTCTCTTGTATTTTTACTTGATTATTTTTGTTGTTGGCAGCTAAATTAAAAACTTTAAAAATGAATACTTCATGGAGTGGGGCAGTAGAGTGTCTTTCATTGTGCCTCAGTATAGATTGTGAGCTGGCACAAAAACCAGAAAGACCTGGGTTTGAGTTCTTCCTCTAACACATACTGGCAATGTGACAGAATAAATCAATTAAATTTCTGAGTGATCTAGGCAATTGTCCAAGTTGCAAGAACAAATATTTTTTTAAAGGTGCTGCCCTGCATTATTAGAGGAAATTTCTTCACCCAGCATTTCCCTACACCTATGAAATTTCAGGTCCTCCTCCTGCGTGGTACTCTTATCTTTTGGAGGACAGAAAGGATCCTGGAGGCTCCTTGTGGCTTTTTCTCATTACCTAATACCCCTCCTAACAATAGTCACATCCTGCCTAATAAGGGCTGTAAAGGATTGAATGTCATATAAAGTTACAAATTTGATTACAACACATAACCTCTTATTTTCCAATCCAAACTAGAATAGATCGATTTTCTTGATAGGCTAATATAGCCTGTTGCTGTTATGGAAATGGAGAGAGTTGTCTTTAGACATGAATTCAAGTCCTCCTCTGACACATTATCTTAGTGACTCCGGTGAGTTGCTTGACCTCTCAGGATTCCAGACAGCTTTTTGAGAAGTCACAGCAGAGGTGTTGATCTGCACTGGTAAAGGGAGTTTCTTCACTTGGAAGTTCCCTAAATCACTGAAATCACAAGACTAGTTTCTAACCCTTTCACCATGAGTCCTAACTTGTGAACTTTTCTATATAGGATTTACTCTATAATTTTTCATTATTAGCTGTTATATATCAATCTGATCATGGGAAAGTAAATCATTTCCTTCATGCCAATTTTTCATGGCTTGGTGTCATATTACCCTCTTCATTATCCAACAAAATACCTTCATAAGGGGCAGCTAGGTATCACAGTGGAAGAGAGCCAGGCCTGGGGTCCGGAAGACTTGGGTTCAAATTTGACCTCAGACATTTCTAGTTCTGTGTCTCTGGGCAAGTTAACCCCAATTGCCTAGCCCTTGTCACTCTTCTGTATTAGAACTGTTACTAAGACAGATGGTAAGGGTTGAAAAAATGCCCACAAGCCCTTTTAATTGGGTAGGTTTTTTGTTTGCTCCACTAAAGTTCTAGGTGGGAGAAGTAATTCTTAGCTTCTTAAAAGTTCCCACCTTGTGGAGTATAGGCTTTGGTGGGTCCTTCCAAGTTGGAATGGTTTTGAGTATAAGCTCAGTGATAGACTGTTTGTTGGAGGTAGGGCAATGGATAGAGTGCTGAACTTGAAGTCAGGAAAATCTGAGTTCAAATTCTGTCTGGGATATTTATTAGCAAAGGTAGCTCTGGGCAAGCAAATGAATTTCTTTTTGTCACAGTTTCATCTATTGAAATGAGAAGTTTTAACTGGATAGTGATGTTGGGCTCCTCAGTCTTCTCTTCTTCAGTCTAAACATGCCCAGTTCCTTAAAGTGATCTTTACATGACATGGATTCAAGGACCTTTCCCATCCTGGTTGCCCTCTTTTGGACACTCTCCAACTTTTCAAAGCCCTTCCTAAACTGTGGTACCCAGAATGGACACAAGAAATACTCTAGTTGAGGTCTGATCAGGGCAGAGTACAATGAAATTCTAACCTCCATTTGTATACACACACATATCATATATACATACATATATCACAATACATACATATAGGCATATACATATAATCTACCTTTCAAAATGCAGCCCGATATTCTATTCCCTTTTTGGGCCACCATATTGAGCTTACAGCCCTTTTGCAGATCTTTTACATACTAGAAATCTAACCATTTACCTAACGTCTTATACTTGTGAAGTTCATTTCGTTTTTTGTATCCAAAGACTTTAGATTTTGTCCCTATTGAATTTCATCTTTTTAAATTCAACCTAATTGTTGCAAGCATTGCCTGACCAGACCATTCTCCTGATCATTTAGATTCAAGATTGTAATAAAATCAGACCCTTGTAGTCCATCTAACAGTTAATAAAAGGGGATTAATTTAGTTACAGCAAGGGAAGGATATTCAACAAGAGTGTGCAGTTTAGATCTCATTGATTTGATGAGTAAAGTTCCTCTGCCAGAATTGCTCATGGCAGTCCATTGGTCAAGCATCAGAGAGTTACTTTGTAGATTTTTGTACTAAGATAACCAGGAAGCTCCATCAACAACCTGGAGCCTTAGTCCTCAGAGTCAATTAGGTCTCAAAAACAATTTCAATACTTTTTAAGGAAAAGAGCCAATGCAGCTCACATGGCAGGGTGCTCTGGTGGATATTCTTCCGACCTACCATACCAGTGCTCTAGTCTGTCAAGATTCTTTTGGATTTTCTGTTATCCATTGGTTTAGCTGTCTCTCCCACCTTTGTGTCATCTACAAATTTAGTCTCCATGCCTTTGTCCAAGTCACTGAATTTTTATTTTATTTTTTAGTTATACTTTTTTTTTTTTTACCAATTACATGTCATAATAAATTTCCACTTAAGTTTTCAGAAGTTATATGGTCCAAATTGTTTCCCTCTCTCCCTTCACTCCCCAATCCCAGAGTTGGCAAGCAATTAGATCTGATTAAAACATGTTATCCCATAAAACATATTTCTATATTGTCATTGAAATTTTTAATAGCACAGGGCTAAGTCCAGATTCCTGTGGCACTCCATTGGAGAATTCCTGACATGTTGACTTTGAATAATTAGTAATGATTCAAAAATTCCCTTAAAGATACTTTTGCTTTTGTTTTTGCTTCCTAGTTGCCTAGCTTAGTACCTGTCATATAATAGGTACTTAACAATAATCGCTTGTGGAAATGAATTGGAAGATCATATAAGTCAATATGCCCGTTTTACAGTTTGGAAAGTCCAAGGAGAAAATGATTTGCTTAATGTCAGTTGCAGAATTAAGGCTTAAACCCAATAATTTAACATCAAACTAAGTGCTCTTTCCACTACACCCAATTGCTCAATTAGAGCACAAGTCCACAGAGCTCCAAATTTATGGTTAACAATTACATTTGCATAGTGCTTCAGGCATGTAACTGGAAACTACTGACAACCAAGCTTTGAAACAAGAAGAGGCAAGAGGCTGACTTCTTGTTCTCAGGAGTTGATAAAATGTGGGAAGTAGGACAGAGTTGTAGTCTGGACAGCACTAGGCCCCCAATGAATGAAGCAGCTAAGAGTCACCAAAGGGTACAACCAGCTTTGACCACTTATCAGCAACTATACCAGAGGCAAACCAATAGGAGAGCTGTGGATTGAGAAGCAGTATGGTGCAGGCAGCGAAGCCTTAGACTGAGAGTTGGAACAGCTAGATTTGAATCCTGATTCTGCCACTTTCTCTTTGTTTGATCTGTGGCAAATTACATAAATAAAATTTCCTCCTTTTGTAAATTGAAACAGTTCTGCTTAGTGGTGTCTAAGGTTATTTCCAGCTCTAAGTCATATAAAGCTGGGGCTGAGAGCTAGCTATGAATCCATCAAATCAGACTGTGGTAGGTAGATCTAAGCCCCATTGGCACTCAAAGCTAGTCAGGCTGAGCCATCATCATTCCTCAAGCTTTAGTGTATTCTACTGTATGCTGACAGTTTCTTTCTCCTCCCTAAAGTAGACAGAGCTTTTTTAGAAGCCCTGGGGCATGGCTTTCTCTTTCCAAGCAACTCACTTTCTCTCCTTTTCTTAAGGGATGTGATTTTCTTTTAAAATTCTGGAGTACAAAACCCAAGAAAACAATAGTGGCCCCCAAGGGAAAACGGAAAGTAAAAAAAATGCCTTGCTTTGCTCCATTCCAGTCTTGTGTTTACCATCTAGTGTTTTATTTGTAGGGGCATTTGCTCTTTCAGATTCTTTGCCAAACTATATTCTTTTTTTTTTTACATATATATTTATTTGTTAAAGCTATTTTATGTTACCCATTACATGTAATAAAGATTTTCCATATAAGTTTTCTGAAGTTATAAGATCCAAATTGTCTCCCTCACCCTTCTTAAAGAAGGTAAACAATTTACTCTGGGTTATACGTGTATTATCATGCAAAGCCCATTTCCATATTGTTTATTGTTATAAGAGAATACTCAAAATAAAAACTCAATTAAACTAAAGTGAAAAATGGTATCTTTTGATCTGCTTTCTGATTCCAACAATTCTTTCTCTGGAGGTGGATAGCATTCTTTTTCATAAGTCCCTTAGAATTGTCCTGGATCATTATATTACTGAGAGTAGCCAAGTCTATCACAGTTGATACTCCCACAATATTGCAGTTACTGTGTACAATGTTCTCCTGGGACTGCTTATTTCACTCTGCATCATCAGTTCATGTAGATTTTTCCAGTTCTTTCTGAAATCAACTTATTCATCATTTCTTGCAGCACGTTGCTATTCTGTCATCATCATATACCACAGTTTATTTAGCCATTCCCCAATGATGGACCATCCCTACAATTTTCAGTTCTTTGCCACCACAAAAAAGAGCAGCTATAAAGATTTTTTGTACAAGTAGGTCCCTTTCCCTTTTCTTTGATCTCTTCGGGATACAGATCTAGGAGTGCTATTACTGGATCAAAGAGGATGAATTGTTTTATAGCTCTTTGGGCATACCGCTTCATCCTACACACACCTCCTTGCATTCTTGTCCTAATGGCTCAAATATGACTCCCAAGTCCTTTTCTTGTTTAGTAATTTCCATTTGCCATTTTCTTCTCAGCTCATTTTACAGATATGCAAACTGAGGCAAACAGGGTTAAGTGACTTGCCCATGGTCACACAATTATTACATGTCTGAATCTATATTAGAACTCAAAAGGCTCCAGGATTAGTACTTTATCCACTGTGCCTCCTAGCTGCCCAAATCCATAGTCCACTTCAGTTAAGAAAATGTTGCTCTTTTTGGAAAGGAAGAATCCCCACTCTTACTCTTTTGCTCTGAATGCCCATACTCATGTCTCTTGCTTACATTAGCATTTTCTTCTTTCTTCCTTCCGCTTCTGCTTACTTGGCCCACTTCTCCTACCATAAGTCTCTTCCCCAAGATCAAGGTTAGTGACACTCTGGATAATCGTCTCCAGCCCTGTCAAACATGAAACTCTTTTGTATCTTATGGAATATTTGGAAGAAAACTATCTTTCTGCAGAAAGTTCCTTTTTCTCTAGCTTGATAGCCTTTTGGTGGAGCTAAAAAGTTGGGGTTAAAGTAGACATTAAAGAGAAATATGTATTATTTAAATGCATTTATTCCTATGCTTTATTTTTTCTTTTTTCCTCCTTTTCTTTCATTTCCAAATAAAAAGGAGTTTTAAAAAATTCCATACTTATGACTATAAACTAAAAAGGAAAAAAATATTTTTCTTGACTGGCCTAGACCAACTAGCTAATCAAAATTCCTAAAAGAATGGTGGAGTTGAGCAGAATTGCAAAGGAAGAACTGGAGGGCCATTGCATTTTCAGGTCACTTCTCACCTGGGGTTTCCTTAATGATAACTATCTTTTTACAACCAAAGCTATCTCAGGGAGAGTATTTTCCCCTTGATAGGCAAAATTGTGCAAGAAAGTTTTCCAGCCATATCCCTGAGGGATTTTTTCCCCAAAAGGATTTTTATCCTTTTGAAGTTGTAAGATCTGAAGATTTGCTAATTCTAAGATATAGATGTAAAATGAATAAAGAAACTAGGAATGGAAATGATACCAGCATGAAGATTCACTTGAAACCAAAGGTGGTATCAAGAGAAAACAGCTTGTTTTAAGTGGATTTATTTCAATAAAATTAATT
Source organism: Gracilinanus agilis (assembly GCF_016433145.1). Lineage (NCBI taxonomy): Eukaryota > Metazoa > Chordata > Mammalia > Didelphimorphia > Didelphidae > Gracilinanus > Gracilinanus agilis. The sequence goes on along the minus strand of NC_058130.1, from coordinate 341,939,782 downwards.
GAATTCCCACTACATGTTGGGCATTGTATTATCAGGGGAAAAAAGTTTGTTTTTTTAAAACAGCTTAAATTTCAAAAATGCTTAACAGTTACCAAGTACTTTAAATACATAAACTCCTCTGAGCTCTACTCAGAACAGCTCTGTGAGGTAGGTAGCATAAACATTTTCTTCATTTTATTGATGAAGAAACTAAGGAATCATGTGACTTGCCCAGATCAAGTGGTCTAGACTTTTCAGGTTCAGGTTTAGGAGGTCCTACAGGTTCAAGTCATAGAAGAGGCAAAAAACAATCCTGACTTTCAAGGAGCTTATAATTTAATGGAGGGAACAACATGCAAACAAATGGATATAAAGCAAGCTATGTACAGGATAAGTAAGAAATGATTAAAGAGAGACAATCAATTAGACAACTTCTCTAAAAACAAAGGCTATACAAAACTAATTATCATCCAGATTTTAGTCAAAAACAAGTGAGAAAAACAACTGACAAATCAGAATGAGGCTCATAAGTGACTAAAATTTTTGAGTCACAGGGAAAACTTTACTTACCATATAGCTAGTAGGTGTTATACCAATGCTACATATTAAAGAAAATATTGAATGTGATATGTGAGGAAAATGTCAGTCACTCTTCACGACACTTTGGAAAACGGAATTGGGAATCTGGAAAAAGCAACATTCTGTGTGTCTTGCAAATGAACCTTATATCCTTTAACTAGTGTCACATTCTAGTGATCTGCCATATACAATTTAACACCAAAACACATCCTTGGTCAAACTAGAAGAAGAACTTATGTTTCTAAATGCCAGCTGCCATAGTAATGTGTCTTGGCAAACACTGATATCTTTTGAGAATTCACAACACAGGAAGGGAAACTAAATTATTTGACACCAGTGTCATATGTTTTCTTTGGTATTTGCTGGAGAAAGAGAGACCTTATGAAGTTACTTGTTAAACAACACCTTATGGCTCAGTAACTGAATAGGAGGTGTCTCTGAACAGGTGCTCAATGTCATTGTTCAAGGACATGAATTCTACTGGTATTTCTGAAACCACAAAAATTTATTTTCAAGATAAAAAAACTATTAGAACATGTTGCATCATATTTTAAGTTACTAAAATTATTGTATATTTCATATAGGATACATAATAATAATTATTATGAAATAAATAAATAGTTATTTAAAAAAATCATTGTCACTAATAACAGGTTAAAAATGAAAGTCACTGCCAAACTTGGGATCTAGAACTCAGGTCCTGATCAAATAAATGAAAGGCAGCATGAGAGTGGACAGAATACAAGGCTTGAGGTCAAGGATTTGAGTTCTGCCTCAGTCATTTAGTAACTGAGTGACCCAAGGCCCTTGCCTAAACATTTAATGTCTCAGACCTTCCATTTGCCTTGAAGACTGAAACAAAGAATAAATATGAGAAGACAATACAACGGGTAGAAAGCTGGCTTTAGAATCAAAAACTTAGATCTCCCTGACACATATTTGGTCTGTGACCTTTGTTGGTGAGTCACTTAGTCTCTTACTACCTCAGGAGACTTTATAAAATTATAACAAAATAATATAATAATCTATAATATAATATATGATATAATATGGTATAATATATGATATATAATATAATATAGCATGATATAATATATTATGACATTATATATTATAATATGCTGAAGAGGAACTCATCTGTATTGGTGAGAGGGACTTTCTTCTTGAGTTCTCTACACTAATGAAATCACAGATTCAGGGGAAAAAAAAGCAAAAAACTTGTACTAACAGAGTTGTTCTGTAGGAAGCATTCTGCAAATCTCAAAGTGTTACATGAATGAGTTAGTATTAAACTAAGAGATGACTTAAAATCCCTCCTAGACCTAAACTTTTAGGATCCTGTGTTGTTTATGATCTGCCAAATAAAACTTCACAAGGATGCAAAGAGAATTTTTAGGATCTTTTGTCTCATGATTTGCTGCTATCAAAACCACTTTTATTCAAAGGAGGTGATGCAATGAACCAAGGAAATTCACTGGGATTAGAATCAGAGAAGCCACTTACCATCAATCAATGACTCACAAGAACCGGTGTCTTAGCTGAAATCTGTAGTCATCCCTGATTGCATGTCTCAGATGAGAATGATGCACTCAAACTGTTCAAAGAATAATAATAGCTGACATCTATATAGCATCTGAAGACTTGCAAAGCTGTTCTTAAATATGGTATCTCACTCTATTCTCACAACAATCCAAGACTTAGATACTAAATAATTTCCCCATTTTACTGATGAGTACACTGAGGCTTAGAGAAGTTAAATGACTTGCCCATGGTCACCCAGAGTCAGTGACTGTGTCAGAGGAGGGATTTGAAGCTGGGTCTCACCTGACTCCAGATTCATTTCTCTTTCCATTATATTGAATTTTTCTAATCCTTGTCATCAGTAGCATACAATCCAGGGATCACTTGCAAATACATCTTTTATTAAAACCTTTACCCTTAATCTTAGTATCAATTTTTAGACAGAAGAATGATAAGGGCTAGATAGTCAAGGTTTAAGTGACTTGCTTAGGACCACACAACTAAGAAGTGTTTGAGGATCAATTTGAACTCAGGTCCTTCCTGACTCCAGATCTTCAAATAAATCTTTGATGATCATATGGAACAATCACTCAGCAAATGATTGAGAGGCTCGCCATACTGTAATGAATAAAAGGCTGAAGCTAGAAATAATACTAGAAGGAGCTAGTTTTGGAGAGGATGGTAACCAAGTTCCAGGTTAGCAGAGAGATAAGAGAAACTCTCCACTGCTAGACACCAGGTTCCTTTAAGATGTCTAATCTGCAGCCCCTATCCTGATGAGGAAGTAACTTCCTATTTGTGTTTATAGTAGTTTGACAGGAAGTGAGTATGGGACTTCCTGTCCAACAGCAATAGAGTTTATCCCTGCTGTAGCTGTTCAAAACCTTTCCTGTTGGCTGCCCTTGCTTGGCCTTAGATGGGTAGGCCCACAAAGTTCTCAGATTAAGGCTAAGGGGTTTATTGATAAAGGAGTATAGGTAATAAGGTAATGGAAAGAGGAAGTTCTGAGAACTAAGGGTGAAGGATTTCTCTGACTCAAGATGCTGTTAGGTCTTCCCTGGATTCTCTTCTGTTGACCCAGGGCAGATAGCCCTGGATCAGAGTGGTGTGGTCTCTTTGATAATAAAATAAAATTATTCTTGGTTAAAGGTTGGTTTGTTTTGCCAGTAGCAATAACGGGTTTGTCCTGCAGAATTGGTTTGACCCTATTCTAAGCCTAAAACTATCCACATTCCCACTCCCACCTTCCTGGATCCCAAGGGGGTATGGGGCAAGTGAGAGGTGAGGGGAAAAGTGAAGACGTGGTCAAGCCAGAGTCTGCCAAGCTTATTTATAACCTGGTTCCAACTGCCATGTGGCACTAGCCACCTGTTTCATAGCATGTTCCACATTCTAACCAGGGCAAACTGCCAGCTTGCCCCATGCAAAATATGGCAGTATGCTTTTCCATATTACAATACTTATGGCACTAATGAGTATTATTTCCTTTCCATTCCTTTCCATATTAAATCTCCAATTTTTAAAAAAGTCAAGTGACCTTCTGATAATTGCTCCATAAGTGCCAAATCACTTTAGAATGATTTATTCAGTATTGTATGTGTTGCAGTCATCAACTACCTTCAACATACCATTGCAAAGATGTTCAAAAATGGTGAGAAGTAGCAACATGGAGAACTTGGGAACTAGTCAAAGGAGGCTGATCTGAATATATCTCGATCAGGAATTGCTTGACAATTCATTAGGAGAGTGGCTCCCAATGGTTATAGGTGTTTAGTACTATGTCAAGGTGTACTTCCTCTAACAGCCTTGTAATTGCCATCCCTAACTGAACCACAGGATCATTCCATTTCCCGCAGAAAGGAACCTTAGAAATCATCTTTCCTCAATTTTGCAGATAATGAAATTGAGATGCCAGGTAACTCTGATGACCATATTGATATGTAGCTTCATTTTATATATATTTGACAATCACTAGTAAAAATAATATCTTGGGTCAAGGGTTTCCATCTTCCCAGTCCTCAAAACACTTGGCCTTCAGCAAATCTTCCCATTTTCCCTATTTAATACTATAGGAGATAAATTCTAGGGTTAACATTAACATAAAGAAAAAATTCTCTGTGCCTTCATTGAATAAGGAAATAAACTCTTTGTGCATATGCACATAAGAAATAAAATATGGAAATAAATTAGTTTCAATAGTTATTATCAAATATATTCAGTAATTATTATCAGATATTCCTAGTACTCCCTTAACATATTTCTTATACCCTTTTGGTTTATGCAACAGGCAGCTGGGTGCTACAGTGGATAGAACACTGGGCTTCAAGTGAGGAAGATCTGAGTTCAAATCCAGCCTAAGACACTACCTGCGTGACTTTGGGCAAATCACTTCATCTCTATCTGCCTCAGTTTCCTTACCTATGAAATGGGGAAAATAGCACCTATCTTCCAGGGTTATTGTGAAGATGAGAAAAAATAAGCATTTATATAGCACCTACTATGTGCGAGGCACTGTGCCAAGTACTTTACAAATATTATCTTGTAAAACTAGACAATATTTGCAAATTGCTTAGCATATCACCTGAAGATTGTATTTGTAGGTACATAGTAGACACTTGATAAATACTTCTTTTCTTCCTTCTTTCCTAAGTTTGGGAACTCCTGCCTTGGATTGATACAGCTTACTGAAGAGAGGAAGTGATTTGCTTCCTATCACATAGTAAGTGGCAGAACCAAGATTCAAACTAAGGTATAGTAATCCCTCACTATATTGTGATTCACTTAATGCAGCTTCACTGTATTGTGGGTTTAAATATATATATATATAATTCTGTATCATGGAATTTTCACTATATCATGGGATTTTGCAGATGAATACAGTACTATACACAATGGAAGTGCAGTATGTACTCCACTACAGCTTGCCCAAGTTTGCCGATGTGATATTGACTGATGGTATGAATGGTGACTAACCACAGCACTGTATCCTGTATCCTGGGTGCTGATTGGCTCACTGTTTATAAGAGTGTGGGAAAGGTTAATAAAAGTGTGGAGGGGGCAGCTGGGTAGCTTAAGTGGATTGAGACTCAGGCCTAGAGATGGGAGGTCCTAGGTTCAAATCTGGCCTCAGACACTTTCCAGCTGTGTGACCCTGGGCAAGTCACTTGACCCCCATTGCCTAGCCCTTACCACTCTTCTGCCTTGGAGCCAATACACAGTATCAACTCCAAGATGGAAGGTAAGGGTTTAAAAAAAATTAAAAAATAAAAGTGTGGAAAAGGTTTATGGGAGAGTGGGAAGGGCCTATCAATAAATAAACAAATAAATGAATGGATGGATAAATAAATATGCACATATTCATAATATATAAATATATAATTATAAATTATAAAAGTTAATGATAGATAATATAAATAATAAAATATTTATAATATATTATGTAATATAGTAATAAAATGTAAAAATAAATTTATAAATAAAATATCATATTTCTATATAACTGTTTATATATATGTAATAAAATAAATATAATGCCGCAACTTTATGGATTTTCACCTATCCAGGAAGGGTCTCTAGAATCTAACTCCCAGGATAGGTGAGGGATCACTGTATTCTGAATATAATGAGCTTAGAATATAAGCTTCTTAAAGTGAGAATATTTCATTTTTGTATTTGTATCTCCGGTGACTATCACAATGTCTGGCATATGGTAAGCACTCAGTAAATGCTTGTTGATTCATTGGTTCTGATTCTAAATCTAGCACTCTTGCCATCATTTTCAAAGGGCATTTGGCTAAAAAGTAGACAGTACCTGCCAAACTGAACAGTGCTAAATGAACTAAGGACTCATATAGAACAACACAACCAAGTGATTTGGGGATCTGCCTCATCAGGTGGTTATTTTCATGAGAAAATACATTCCAAGAACATCAGTTGGGACCAGAAGGTCACTTGCTTTCTTAGATGTCTCCCTAAGACTGATTCTTCTGCGTTCTAAATGAGAGGAAATGGATGTTGTCTTGAGACCATCTAAATGTATTATGCTTTCCCCATATGTACTTATTCTCAGGTGCGGGTTCAAAACTATCCACATAAAAATATGAAGTGCAAAAGATTCTTACTTAAATAAGAGGGGTGTGTGTAATTAGAATTTGCTCCCCAGGACTCTCTTATCCAATATCCCATTTGCGTGCTTATGCAGAGTGCAAACACTGTGTGCATATGTACGTAGGATAAAGTTTTTGCATGACCCCGCCTCTCTCTCTTTCTCTTTTATCTCTCTCTCTCTCTCTCTTTCTCTTCCTGATGGTGGCTACAGAAGCTGACTTTGAGCCAGGCAGGAGAATTTACTCACATGATCTTACTTTTATTAGATATTTAGGTTTTATACTGTTTCCTTTTTTTATTTCTTCTACTTCAAGTAATTATTAATAAACTATAAAGTTAATACTTGCAATTATTGATATTAATTTAAATCTTACATGTGCCATTTCAGAGGATATACAATCCTATGAAACTCAAGATCAGATAGGCATTTGGAACATGTTAACCATCTTTCAAAATGGCACCAAAAGAGCTAAAACAAAAGAATGAGCATGGGGATTGTTTGAAATATATATGGGAACATTTTCTTTGTATATTTAATAGGGTTATATGTCAGGATTAAGATGAACTCATTCTTTAGAGTTGAGAGAGGGAGAGAATAGAGAAAAAGACAAAATATCGCCTCTTTGAATTTGAGAGCTCTGTACCTCAGTTGCCTTTCTTGTAAAATGAGAATAAGATAAAAATATATAAGATAGTGATTATAAAGATCAAATGAAAGAATGAATTGATAATGCTTTTAAAAATTAGTTTTATGGATACTGTTGTTTTTACATTGTAGATATTTTTGGATAAATCAACCACTATTAAATCCAAGAGAGTCTTCCCTCATATTACAGAAAATAGGTAAGCCAAACTAGCTGACATTTTGACCAAGTCTAGCAGTATATATAATATTCTGCAATCATAGTCTGTCACCTCTCTTAAGGAATGGAATGAGGTACACATTTTCATAGGAGCAGCCAGGGAGTACAGTGGATAAAAAACAGGGGCCTGGAGTCAGGAAGGCCTAAATTTAAATGTGGTGTCTGATACTTAGTAGTTATGTGACCATGGGCAAGCCACTTAAGCCTGGTTGCCTTGGTTTCCTCATCTGTAAGATAAACTGGAGAATGAAATGGCAAACTACTCCAGTGTTTTTGCCAAAAAATAACTCCAGAAGGGGTCACAAAGTGAAGGACACGACTGAAATGACTAAACAACAACAAAATACGTTGTCATTTCTTCTAGGAGCCTAAGATCTTATATCATGATTACGTAGCATTTGGCTTCATTTTAAAGTTACTTTGACTTATAGTATTTTAGTTTTTATGTGTATTATTTTCTTAGTTCTGCTTACTCTGTACTTATTCATATAAGTACATGGGATATTTTTATTAAAGGATAAAATACTAAACATATTGTGGCACCGAATTGAGCTATGCCAACCTAACATATTCCTTTTTGTGATGATTAATGATGTATATGTATGTATAAAATGAAACACTATAAATATGGATCTTGGGGTTGTCTGGCCTCTATCAGAAACAGAATCAAATTTCCCCATTGAAGTGATCTGGTCAATTCAGGGGGCCCAGAATAAAATATAGGTTTCCAAAATAACCTACTAAAAATTGGAAATAGCTGTACCGGGATTGTTCCAGAGATTCCTGACATGACAGATGGGTTATCTCATTTCCCAGGAACATAAAGCTCTATAAACAGGCAGAGAAACCAACAATATTAATAGTTCCTAACATTTACCAAAAAAAAATTATTTCTTTTCAAAGCAGTTTTACAACATTCTTTGTTTTATTTTTTTTTGTAGAGACATTGCCTACAATAGGGTTATGCAAAAACATTACCATCACTTTTTTTTTTTCAAAGCACAGACCCAGAATCTAATCCAGTGATTCCCAAAGTGGGCACTACCACCCCCTGGTGGGTACTGCAGCAATACAGAGAGTCAATGATGGCCACACTTTTTTTGTATTACATTCTATTCTGAGTTCAATAAATAGTTTCATAATTTCCAGGGGGCATTAAGTAATATTTTTTCTGGAAAGGGGATGGTAGGCCAAAAAAGTTTGGGAACCACTGATCTAGTCTATTACTCCCCTGGGGCTCTATTTTAGGTCTGATCTAAATTTCATAATTCTTAGAAACTAGCAGTTTAAACCTTAGAATATAGTAAGCATAAAGACAAGAGTGATGAAACCACCCCCAAGTTATCTAACTAGTTTATATAATTTCTATTTTGAGGCAAAAAAGCTTTTTTTTATCATCTAGGCAAAAAATTTCCAGTACCAAATACTCAGAATATAAAAATAATAATTCACATTTTGTGGAAATGTGAGGACTTCTGGATCACCTTAAGCAACATGAAGAAGGGCTGAATATTTTCTCTGATCCTTACATCCTTTAAAACCTCTCCAAAACAGAAATAATGCACCAAATATAAAGTAATTTCAGCTGAGTACTTAGTTTAGTATACCCAGAATCCAAAAGAGGGTTTTAAAAAGTCCAAAAAATTCCATGAACTGATGTTCACTGCTTCTGAGCTCACTCAACACACCTTCCCTAATCAATAGCAAAGCTGTACTAGTAGAACCCAAAAAATGGCACCGGCTTACAACAAAACCTGCTTCCTACATTCCTGACGAAAAGGCCAGACCTAAACAGAAAGTTTGATGTTCAAAAACAAGATGCAAGAGAAACATAAAAAGATGAATAAGAGAAAATTTAAGGGAGTCAATAAGGTCAAACTTTATATTCCTACATGGAAAGATGATATTTGTAAGTTGAACCAGAAAATAAACAAGAAAAAAGTGAGGGAAGTGAATGAAATTTTAGAAATGTTAGAACTAATAGATATCTAGAGAAAATTGAATGGGAATAGAAAGGAATACACCTTATTTTCAGCAGTGCATGACACTTACACAAAAATTTATCATGTATTAGGGCATGAAAATAAATGCAGAAAGGCAGAAACAATAAATGCATCCTTTTAAGATTATAATGCAATAAAATTATAGTCAATGAGGGCCCATGAAAAGATAAATCAAAAATTAATTGGAAACTAAATAAACTAATTCTAAAAAAGGAGAGTGTCAAAGAACAAGTTATATAGAAACAATCAACAATTTCATTAAGGAGAATGACAAAGGAGACAACATATCAAAATTTATGGGATATGATGAAAATAGTACTTAGGGAAAAAATTATATCTCAACTTTTTTTACCTAAATTTAAATCAATAAAAGAAAGAAAAAGCACATCAATGAATTGGGCATGAAACTAGAAAACTAGAAAAAGGAACAAATTAAAAATCCTAAATTAAAGACTAAATTGGAAATCCTAAAAATAAAAGAAGAAATTAATAAAATTGAAAGTAAGAGAACCATTGAACTAATAAATAAGATAAATTGGTTTTATGAAAAAATAAATAAAATAGATAGAGCACTGGTTAATTTGATTAAAAAAGAAAGAAAGAACACCAAATAAATAATATCAAAAATACATATAGAAGTAAATGACATTAGCAACCTAGTGTTTGATAAACCTCAAACCCCCAGCTTTTGGGATAAGAACTCACTATTAAACAAAAGCCGCTAGGACAACTAGAAAGCAATCTGGCAGAGATTTAGCTTAGACTAATATACTCCACAGTACATTCTAAATGAATATGCAACCTTAATATTAAAATTCATATTATCAAAAAATTAGAAAAGTAGCACATAATATACCCCTCATAGCCATTAATAGATGATATATTTTTAACCAAATAAGAGGTAGATACAATTGCAAAAGACATAATAGATAATTTTCATTACTTGAAACTGAAAAAGCTTTGGCACAGACAAAATCAATGCATTTAGGATAATAAGGGAATTGTTTGAATGGGAAAAAATCTCTATATAAATTTTCTCTGACTAGAGTTGGGCACCCAA
>NC_058130.1:341851719-341913157 GCF_016433145.1 Gracilinanus agilis | reverse complement strand
GAGAGAGAGAGAGAGAGAGAGAGAGAGAGAGAGAGAGAGAGAGAGAGAGAGAGAGTCTGAGAGTCTTTGCTTTTGACTATGAGTCTCTAATGTTTTGGGGAAGCTAAAAAGCAGTCTAGATTCCTGATTTGTTGTATTCATGATGCTCTGTTCATCTCCTTTCTTGCTCTTTACTGAATGCTTGAAATATGCCACATTGTCTCTTTGAGATAAAACTGAGGCTGGCTTCATCTTGCTTCCAGACTTACACCTTCTCTCAGAAAGAAAAACAGCAAGGTCTTCAAAACTCAGTAGGGAACAATGCTGACAAGGATCTGAAAGTACGATTTGCTTAGGATAATGTAATCTGCAACATGGAGAATCCATCAAATGAGAAAGTAGCTTCCACTGTCCTTGGATTGCTTGTAGTTTCCAATTGAATCCCGAAAGCTCATCCATAAATTGAAGTATAACATTTGACTGCAACAAATTAAAACCTAATCATGATGGACCTGTATTGGGAAAGAATGAGATAACGGGACTCCATTTCAAAGAAGTCTTTTACTGAGAAATTTGGAAATGTTAAAGTGCCATTATACTAAAAACTGTTATAATATATCAGATAACAGACAAACAGTTATTGAATTACTTCATATATTTACAGAGAAATGCTTAGAGTAGAGAGATGAATAACATATGATGCACTTTTGGGGTACCATTTGGTACTCATAATAGCAAAGAAATTGGTGACATATTTTTCAGAATCCTAATTCCATTGTAAGTAGATGAATCACTACATTTTCTGTGACACCCTTATTAGACTAGTTTTCATTTAATTTAGTCTTAATTACAGTTGCCTTGTAATACATTATTCTCTCACATATTCATATCTGATCTAGAGCTATAAATGCCAGAAACATATAGTTATTAGAGACCTTATTTCTTCTTAATATGTCATGAGTCTATAGAATTTAGCTCATAAAGTGTGAGTCAGCTCACATCTGCAGTATTAAATGGCATGGCAATGTCATTTGGGGAGTTTCCTCAATCCCTTGTAACCTCTACCATTTCTTTTACTCTTTGCATTCTCGTTATTCTCTTTATTGCAGCAATAAACCAACTGGACAACCTTAGGTAAGCAAAGAGTGATCATTTACTATTAATATGACACAGTCTTTTCAAAAATGAATTGATTCTTGACTGTCACTGAGAATTAAGATCATCAGATCAAATATGAGAAGCATTGTGCTAAATTAGAGAGAACTCTGGGCTAGAAGTCAACAGATGCTGCTTGGCTCTGTAATTGATTCACCATTTGAATTTAAACAAGTGACTTCCTATGACTGGACCTCAGTTTCCTCATCTGTAATTTGAATGTGATACTCTGTTTTGGGCTACTAGATTATGCAGTGGGGAGAACCCTGTGGACTAGGTCAAATCCAGCCTCAGACACTTCCCAGCTGTGTGACCCTGGGCCTGTCACTTAACCCTGCTTGCCTCAGTTTCCTCATCTGTAAAATGAGCTGGTGAAGGAAATGGCAAAGCCCTCTAGTATCTCTGCCCAGGAAACCCCTAAAGGAATCACGAAGTGTCAGATATGGAAAGGAATGAACAATGACAAGTCTGAATGGACTGAACTAGATGAAGGCCTGTTAGCTCTAAAGGTTTATTCTTTTATGATTTAAAAAAGTTTTTATGATAATAATGAAGAGTAGTGTGAGATTGTGGATTGATGGCAGACAGACAGGTAGGTATTCAAGTCCTTCCTCTGACACTACTGGCTGTGTGACCCCAGACAAGGCACTTAGCTTCTCAGTGCAATTTTATAAAACATGAAATTGCCAGTCTTCACTGACAGAGGGGAATTTCCTCACAATGATGTGAGCTCAATGCACCAATGAAATCATAGGCCCAGATCAAAAAAGGTTAATAATAATACATCAAGCTAGGTAGGAATATGGCTCTAAATTAATTTTGCTGTGGGGATAAATAAAGATTATGGCCTCAATCAATCAATCATTCAAAAAGCATTCATTATGCATCTACTATATGCGAGGTCCTGTAGTAGGCACCAAGGGTACAAACACAAAGAATGCACCAATTCCTATTCACAAAGAAATCCAGTCATGAATTCTTGATAGACCATTTACTATATATACCAGTCATTCAGTCAGTTAATAAGCATTCATTAGGCTCATATGGTGTGCTGGGTCCCATTCTAAATGCTGAGAATAAAAGAAAGGCAAAAACAGCCCTTACTCTCAAGGAGCTCATTTCTAATGGAGAAAATAACATCCCTCATTGTGTAGCCTATACCTCTGTGCAGTGTGCTCAGCAGATGTGGTCCCTATGTGGAAGAGGGGAGGTAGTCTGTTTTCAGAAGGCATGGATGCTACTGCAAGGAAAGACCAGGTTTCCTGATGAGGGGCATCTATAGACATTCAAGTTTCATTATATGGAAGACATAAGGTGTTAACTGAGATACATCTAAAGACCACTAATTAGGTGAAGTGAGAGGCTTGTTCTTCTTTGTTCCTAATTAACTATTGTTGAGGTGAGAGATTGAAACACTGTTGTAAGTCTCTGGATGGAGAGAGACCTTTGACTCCCCTTTCTGGGGTCAATGGAAGACCTGCAAATACAGACCTTCTTTTACTTCTTTTTTTTTTAAACCCTTAACTTCTGTATATTGGCTCATAGATGGAAGAGTGGTAAGGGTGGGCAATAGGGGTCAAGTGACTTGCCCAGGGTCACACAGCTGGGAAGTGTCTGAGGCCAGACTTGAACCTAGGACCTCCTGTCTCTAGGCCTGGCTCTCAATCCACTGAGCTACCCAGCTGCCCCCAGACTTTCTTTTAGATGAAGGAGTATTAGAGACAGCTATGGCATTGTGAGCGTCAAAAGATGATAATGAGGGGCACCTGGGTGGCTCAGTGGATTAAAGAGCCATGCCTAGAGACAGGAGGTCCTGGGTTTAAATCTGAACTCAGACACTTCCTAGCTGGGTGATCCTGGGCAAGTCACTTGACCCCCATTTCCTAGCATTTTCCACTCTTATGCCTTGGAACTAATACACAGTATTGATTCCAAGACAAAGTAAGGTTTTTTTTAAGGGCATAATGACAAACTACTAGAGCTCTAGGAGCTAGAGGCCATGGTAGAATTTTTTGAGAACCTAATGGTGAAGAACAAAGTCTTGGGGGAGCTACTTGACCCATTCTATGGGGAAGAGACATGAATCCATAGGCTATGTCACATTTGGCCAGGAACATGATGGGGAGAAGATTATTTGGAAAATGTATTAAGTCTGATTCTACTCTCCCATGGTGGTAGAGGGGAGATTGGTATAGGGGAGGTGCTATATAGATGGAAGTGGTGCTGAGAGAGTGTGCCCATGGGTGTTTGGGGGAAATGTTTGTGCTTCTGTTCTTGCTATAACTTTTTTTGTAAAAGCTAATTGGTGTTGATTGCTTGAATGATACTGAGGCACAGATCACTGGTGCTTAGCAGTGGAAAACACACAGGCTAAGGATTCAATCCAATGCATGAGATAATCACACCAGGAGAACCCTTAGGAGAAGATGTAACATTGCTCGGGGGCCTAACACATCTGTGAGTGGAAGCTGAGATAAGGATTTTTTGTGGGAAGCCAATAAGAGAAACAGTCTCAAATAGATAAAAATCTGAGACTCCTCTTTTGACTCCTTTCCTGATCCACACCTTTCCTTATTGAAAAGCTTTAAGTTCCTAGCAAACCAACAGTTAAGAGGTTAACAATTTCTCTCCAAGACTAAAGACAGAAATTAAGCAAAAGGCTGCTTGGATTCTGAATCTGTTTCTAGACACATCAAGGTCAATAATGGACAAAATTTAGACAAAACCTCCTCCAGTGGGGGCTATTCTTCTCTGAGAAAGTATTCTCAGACTTAGATTGTGATAATGGGCCAGACAAAATTCAGCCTTGGCCTTGTTCTATTCTGAAGTCAAATGAGATTTTTTGTGTTTTGATATGATATAATTTGTAACTTCTGCACATCTGTGAAATTTCAGGGGGGTTCTTTTGTGTGAAATGATTCTTGAAGTATATATAATAAACTCTATGCTCCTAGAGAGAGAGCTGGAAGCATGAAATAAAAGATCTTTTGTGTCCTTACTTCTTATCAACTAAGCAGGCCTTATCAGAGATGATAAATAGATCTCGAGAATTTTTAAAACCCGCAAAGTCTACACATACACAGTGTAAATGGAAGGAAATTCTAGAAGAATGAGCCTTGTGCAGGGCAGAGAAAAGAGGGGACCTAGAAAGACCTACCATCTAGTTTGTGGCTATATTCTCTTTTCTAGTATCTAAATTCCATGACCCAAAAAGTCTGACTCTGAGTCTGGCTCATGATCTCATTATCATACCAAATTACTTTGCACATAGTAGGCTCTCAATTAATGTCAATTAATGTCTATGGACAATAGCAATGATGTAACTGGGTGCCAGGGATAACCTATGGAAGAGAATGACTGTGCAGGTGAAAGCTGATTATACCTTCAATAGGTAATACCAAAAATTTTGGTGTGATGACAACTTTTGACAAATGAATTTTTCAATCCTTATGTCATAGATAAGTCTGCATAAATAATCACATTATTTCCCACAAGGAAAAATAATAAGGAGAATATAGGACCACTATTTGTTTTAAATCATTCTGAATCGGGTTTGGTTTTATGCTTGTGCTTATACTATTCCCTATGAATTGGGTTTTGTTTTGCTCTTTTGCTAGTAAATGCCAGGTTGGATTATCCTGAGATGGAGAAATAATCCCTTGGAAGCACGAACAGCTTATCTTGGGGTGATGAAGAGAAGATGCTTGCCAAAGAGATGGAAAAGCCTAAAAGATGGGAGAACTGACAATGGCATCCCAGTTTTTAAAAAATGCTAATATGAATCTGATGATGGTTTTTTTGTTTTTTGTTTTCTTTATTATGATACATTCGAATCAGCCACCTGTTCCTGAAAACACAGTGTGATTTCAGGCTGCAAGCCAAATGTGGGAGAGATTCCTCTCTGCAGCACATTGGAAATAGGACAAGTACAGAAAATAAGGACCACAGCAAGCCAGTCAGTCAGTCAATAAATACTTATCAAGTACTTCCTCTTCACCAGGTACTATACTAAGTGCTGGGGCCACCTACAAAGTCACACCATCATGACTTCAGTTATTTTACCTTCTATCTACTCTTCTCTGCTTCTACTTTAAGTGTTAATCTCTGTAACTTCTACCTGCTTGAATGACTGCAAATACTGTCAAGGCCCACTAGTCCATACTCTCTAAATTCAATTTCCAGGGGCAAAGCCCAAATTTCTTCTACCCTAGCTTCAATAAGGGAAGTCCCAAATTGCTCAATTGCCTCAACCTGCCAATTATGCCTACTCAATCTCAATTTCCTTCTAACTCAATGTTTGACATCAGTTTCTTGTGCATCATTGCTTGAAGGACATGGGTTTCCTATGGTTAAACTTCTATCTGGCCAGCAACAGTTCAGTTCAACTGTTGCAGCTGTGTACATTGTCAGGTAGTTGAAGTAATCCAGTTACAAGACATTCTGCATCTGGCCTAGGGGATGCAGTGAGAATGTAGTTGTTGTTGAGTTGTTTCATTTGTGTCTGACTCTTCCTGACTTCATTTTGGGATTTTACTTTCTTGAAAGATAACAGGCAAATAAATGCATTCTTTTCCCCCCTTTTCTGTTATCTCAGCTCCTCCCTCTTATTTCTGCACCATAGAAGTCATTTTCCCACAAAAAGTTTTATATATACATATGTAAGAACATATATATATGATGTTAAATATATTATATTATATATTATGTCTTTCATATTTCTACTTCTCAATTCATTCTCTGGAGGTGAATATTCACAAGTTATTCTTCAGATATTAAGTCCATAACTGTATATTGTGTTCTTTTGATTCTATTTACTTGATTCTTCATTATCTCATGCAGTTCCCTCCAACTTAAAAAAAATAATCTGTTCATCATTTCTTATAGTGAAGTAGTATTCTACCACAATCATATGCCACAATTTGCTATTCTTGATCCTTTGTTTTTTCAATTTTGGGGTTTTCTTGTCAAAGATGCTATGGTTTGCCATTTCCTTCTCCAGCTCATTGTTTTAAACAGATAATGAAACTGAGGTAAACAGAGTTAAGGGAAGTAACCAGGCATGTAGCTAGTGTCTGAAGCCAGATTTGAACTCATGATGATGAGTCTTCCTGATTCCAAGTCAAGCTCTCTATCCACTGTGCCATCTAACTGCCCAGGGGAATATAGAAGAAGGGACAAATGGGAAAAATTCCAAATGTAGATTCAAAAGGCTTAGTGATGGATTGGACATAAGGAAAGAAGGAAAGGGAAGACCTTGCCATTCCTTCCTCTGTCTTCTCTAAACCATTGCTGCTCACTGTGGCAACTGGAACAAGGACTTGCTGAGTTAGAGGGGTTTAAAAATTAGAGAAGTTTCCTTATCCATTTCATTTTCTTAAGAAGTGGCTAGGTGGTAACTCTGGGACTGAATCAAGGAAAGAAAAGGAGGAAACCCACACATAAAACTTACATGGATAAAAGATAGTAATTAAAAGACATTCTTTGGAGGTAATTTATTATTTATATATTATTCACATGGTGTAGTGTAACAGAATGTGCCATGGATCAGGTTCTAGTTCCTCCTGTTACTGATCTTGCTGGATCTTGGTTTCCTCATTTGTAAAATGAAAAAAGTTGGGCTTCCTACCTGGTGTGCAGTGATAATTCAGTATAGAGAAGAACTCAAGACATCACCATTCTGAGTACAATGGGCTTATAGAGTACCTGGAATAAAATTTCCATGCTAGGTATCTCTCATATAATGTTTGTTTAAAATTTTTTAAGGCTAGGTCTTTCCACCTTATCTAGGCTGGAATTACAGAGACTAAGAAAAACCTGAACCTACTTCCACTTGCCAAAAGAATTTTGACCTTCTCTGTTTCCAACCGAAGCTGGTTCACCTGACTTTAGGTGACTTGCGACCTCCATTCCTAGGGACTGAATTTAGTGCAGACACCCAGTCATCAAAACCTACTGTAGCACAGAATTCCCAAAGTTAAAAAAAAATTTGCTAGATTGACTTCTCTGTAGCAGAAGGTAGTGCATCACTATGGCTAAACCATATAGTTACTACACCTATGGCTTTTCTATCTAAAGTGTTGGATAATAGCACAAATTTAAAATTTTATCTGGGAGGCATCCAGACCTTAGAAATATTACCCAGGAAGACAATAGCCTAGTTTATACTTTAACAATTGTGAAGTGTAATGTACTTTTTTACAGATAAGATGATGAGAGATGGAAAATTGATACTTGGCTCAATTATAATTTCAATCAACATTATTCACAAAATTCAGGAAATAAGACCTACTCAATTTTGTACAGAGAAGTTCTCTTCCCTGTGCCTGCTGGGTATATAAAAATTAATTCTTTCACATTTGAAAAAATAGTGGTTTTTTTCTCCTTTGAAAATAATCCCTTTTGTGAAAGTCTCCAAGCACTCACTTGAGATCGGCATCTTGTTCATTTTTGGGTTGCTCCCAGTGTCTAGTATAATCTTCTGTGCGTAACCCCTCAAAAATTTTTGTTGAATCAAATAAAAGCTCCCTCAAGCAAATTTCATATTGAACAATAGATTTTTTAAAAATGTAGTGCTCCCTTTGCTCAGAGTCATACTGATCTATATGTGTAGTAGGAATAATCTTATTTCAATGGAATTCACTTAATAAGAATCATTCTAATGTGTTGGAAGTACCTGAGCCATATCAATGCAAACGTGAGTATCACATTTCTGTTTAAAGACCAAATGGTCTAAATGTTCCACTTGAAAACAATAATAGCTACAGTATATCAATGTCTCTTCCTTGTGGAAGCAGTTATGCTTCAGGGCTCAAGTTGAGAATCACACTGTGTCAAAAGGAAATTTCTTTCCTATGTTACTGCCTTGCACAATTAGCCAAGTGGATTATGAAACATTATAATGTCTTCCTCGCTGACTGGGCTCAGTGGTCAATGAAGCCAGAAGATTTTCAAGTATGAATTTGGGAAATTTGGCAATTATTATTCTTAAAGCATTTAGATCAGGGGTCTGCAACCTTTTTGGCCATGAGAGACATAAACGCCACATTTTTTAAAATATAATTTTGTGAGAGCCGTACAATATGTTTAACACTGAATACAAGTAAATATGTGCATTTTATGTAAGAAAAACACTTTTAAAGTACAATAAGTCTCTGAACTATTTTTAATAACGTTATCATGTGCTAACCAATGATGAATAAAGTACATTAATGTGACTTCTGGTGCTGCATGATTTTGCTGATTATTAATCAGAATTATTTTGATTACTAATCAAAAAACAAGACCTAATGGGGCACTATAGTACTGATATAACTGCACACATACATATAAAACTCCTTTACACTAAGAAAATTGCTGAAATAAAGAGAGAAAAATTCAGGGAAGAATACTTTTTCCTCTCCCTCTCTCAAGTCAGGCAACAGGAGAAGAAAAAGCTGCCAGCCTGCTGGTTAAGCCATTTGGCCACATAAATTAAGTAGGAGATCAGGAGATTACAGAAAATAACATGACTTGTGTGCAGGCATTAGTAAGTAGTCGGGGGAGGAGGGTACCTTTTCTTGGAAAACTGGCCAGGACACATCACACACATTTCCTGGTCCAGGTGTTTATCAGTGCTGCCTACTCAATCATTCTGTATCAAATGAAACAACTATTGGGGAGAAATGCTTCTCACTAATGAAGCATATGTAAAGACGTCATCTGACTATAGTTCCTCTTTAAGAGCAGGTAGAAAAGTTAAAAACAATAACAATCCCACAAATAGGGAGTGCAGACCCCATGAAAGCACTGAGATAAAGCCATGTAAATCAGAGGCAGAGGGGTAGAGAATGTAGACAAAAGTGATCAATCACTATATAGAACCCCAAGATGTCAGGAACAGGTGTGGAAAGAGTAAAAGGAGGGCAGAAGGAGGAACACACAGCACACCTACCAAGCTGAACTAAAAACCAGGATTCATCTCGCATGGCAATATCAATGAGGGAGCCTTCTATCTTAGAAGATAGTCCCGGTACTGAAAGGATCACGTGATGTATCACGTGACGCACAATGTCATGTGTAAACTGTTAGTTACTGTGCTGCGGTTGACTTTATGGCTCCTGCAGAAAGAGCCATATCTGGCCCTCAAAAGAGCCAAATATGGCTCGAGAGCCATACGTTGCCGACCCCTGTTTTAGATCAAGCAAAGCACAGAAATTAGTATGATGGTTCCGTGTGGTAGTCTCTAGCATCTATTTGAACCTTGCAGACTGACAAGGCAAGAATTAGACATCCACTCTGTACTCTAGCTAAGCTTAAACTATTATTGCAAGCCTTGGGATCTCTCATCAGTAGGTCCCCTGAAAAGCTACCTTGGCTTACTTAGGATTAATCTCTACCTAAAACCACAGTTTATGATCTGCTACTTATGTTTTTTTCTTTAACCAGATCAATCAGAAGGCACAGTTGTTCAAAGCAAAAAACAATGGAAAAAAAAAGAAAATGTCAAGGAAAACTGCTCTATACACATGGGGATATGCTCTTACTCAAATTCTCATATCACTTATGGGAGAAGGTAAGCATATGTGTGTGAAAAAAATATGGCCAAGGCATATATCCTCCCAAGAATACATCTAGCTCTCTGCTATTTAATGCTTTCACCACAGAGCAGATAATGTCCTTAGCATCATGAGCAGTGGGTTGCTGTGACATTCTATAACCTTGAGCCACTTTTTCCCACTTCTCTACAATGGGTTGGTCTTTTCATGACTGGGCTACTCTATGAGGAGAGCTAGCATTTATATAGCACCTTAAGGTATGCAAAACACTTTGCAAATATTATCTTGTTGATCCTTGAACAAACCCTGGAAAATTAGATGCTATTATTATCCTTATTTTATAAATGAGGAAACTTGGGCAAAAAGAGGTTAAGTGTCTTACCCAAGGTCAAGTAGCTAGTAAAAGTCTATTGCTAAGAGATAGAGAACATTACAAAATGTAAAATGAATGACTATGATTATATCAAATTACAAAGTTTTTGTACAGACAAAACCAATGCAACCAAAATTAGAAGGAAAGCAACAAACTGGGAAAACATTTTTATAACAAAACTCTATGACAAAGGTTTAATTTCCCAAATACATAAGGAACTAAGTCAAATTTACAAAAAATCCCCAATTGACAAAAGGTCAAGGGACATGAATAGGCAGTTTTCACATGAAGAAATCAGAACTATCAATAAACACATGAAAAAGTATTCTAGATTCCTCCGCAAATTAAAGCAACATTGAGGTATCACCTCATACCCAGCAGACTGGCCAATATGGCAGCAAAGGAAAGTGGATAAATGTTGGAGGGGATTTGGCAAAATTGGGACACTGATACACTGCTGGTAGTGTTGTGAATTGGTCCAACCATTCTGGAGGGCAATTTGGAACTATACCCAAAAGGTTTTAAAACAGTGCCTGCCCTTTGATCCATTCATAGCACTACTGGGTTTATACCCCAAAGAGATAATAAGGAAAAATATTTGTACAAAAATATTTATAGCCATGCTTTTTGTGGTGGCAAAAATTTGGAAAATGGGGGGGTGTCCATCGATTGGGGAATGGCTGAACAAATTGTGGTATGTGATGGTGATGGAATACTATTATGCTATAAAGAATGATAAATTGATGGATTTATATAAAAACTAGAAAGACCTCTAGGAATTGATGCAGAGTGAAAGGAGCAGAAACAGGAGAACATTAAGTGAAACACTGTGGTACAGTCAAATACAACAAACTTTTCTACTAGTAGCAATGCAATAATCCATGACAATTCTGAGGGATTTATGAGAAAGAATGCTATTCACATCCAGAGAAAGAACTGTGGGAGGAGAAACACAGAAGAAAAACATATGGTTGATTACATGGTTCAATAGGGATATGATTAGAATTTTGATGTTAAAAGATTGCTCTACTGAAAATATGTATAACATGGAAATAGGTTTTGAACAATGATACATGTATAACCCAGTGGAATTGTTTGTCAGCTCTGGAAAGGGATAGGGAAAAATCATGAATCATGTAACCATGGGAAAATATTCTAAATAAATTTTTAAAAAAAGAAAAAAAAAGTCTATTGTTGTATTTGAACTTGGGTCTATCTGACTCCTGGCCCATCCACTGTGCCACCTAGTTGCCTATGAGAATTCTATGAAGATTCTTTGCTGGGGTTTTTTTGGGCATGTATTGGTCTTCACTTTTCATGTAGAGTTGCAAAAGTCAGGAATTAGTCACTAAGTATAAAACAAGAAGCTGGAAGTGAAATACTAGTGTTACTAAAGTTTATAATCAAAATTCACTAACCATAAAAAATGCATGTCTAAAATCTAAGTTTGTCTCAAAAGAGAGGTTTACATTAGTCATGGGTTATAAATAATAAAGAGACATGAAAATGTGATTTAGAAAAATACTTGAAGTATTTTATCTATTTCTAATTTATTTTACCAAATAGAAATCATAGGAGAATCAAATCAAATCAAAATAAAACAAAACCCCAAACCTCAGAAACAATTAAGCAAAATAATATTTTAAAAGGGTTTGATAGAATGTGCATAAATAATTTCCTCATCAGTAATGTAACAATGTGGACTGAGTTTAGCAAAGGGAGCTAAGTAAAGCATACAGCTTTGGAACTTGGAGCAGCCCCAGGAAGAGGCTGGAGGTTCGGAATGTGAAAGAGGGGTCAGAAAAGGAGGAGTTCCAATTGTCACTTCACTCCTGTTCTGGCTCTAGACTAGGGGGTTGGATCAAGGGAGGTGGGAGGGGTGGATTTGGAGAGAATCTGGTTCCTCTGTACCTCTATATTTGAGACTGGGTGGAGACCACAACTGCCATCATTCATTTCTGCAAGCTTCCTTTAACAACAAAGAAGACATTGAACAGCAGTTCTCCATTTTGTCTGGAGAGCCAGGACTCGAAGGGGGAGGTCCCTTCTCTTATCCTGCTTGATTCATTTATCTCTGTTACTCCCCTTTTATATAAGGTTATTGAATAGTGATTAGGGGATTATAGGGGGTGAGGGACAAGCACTGAGATCAAGCCACAAAGAAAATCCAGTGCTTTCCCCAGGGAAAAGTTCATAGTTGTTAGTGAAGTCTATTCCTTTTACCCTCATTCCTGGTTCCCCATATCCTTCCCCTTCCTTGAAACCAAAATACTTTATCTTCACAAAAAATCCCTGTTCAGCTATATTAGGTACATTGATTAGAGTTTAGAGTAGAGTCCTTGAGGGGGGAGGTATTTGTCAGGTGGCTAAAGGGAGGTTTTAGAACACTCGACTCTATCTTTAGGAAAAAAAAACATTTGGGAAGTGCTTAGGGAAGGTTTGTCGAGATATTAGTGGCTCTGAACATTGGACAGAAGTCATTTAGGATTCAAACTAATCTTAACACCTTCCTCCATCATCTCCTTTACCACTCTTCTAGTCTGGGAAGCCCCCATCTGAATTATACCCTCAAAAGTCTTCCTAGAAGGGAGGAGGAGTAAGCAACTTTGGCCCAGGTGTTCCAGACAAGTGGGGATCATTAGATCACACTCCCACTATCCCTTCCTACAGTGTCTTGATCTCTCTATTAAGTCCTTCTACTTGCCCCACCAAGGCTGGATGGTAGTTTTCATGGAAAGACCCCTTTATCCCCAAATTTTTATAAACTTCCTGCAAAATTTGGTGGGTAAAATGTGAGCCTTTTTCTGAGTATATATATGATGGTATGGAAAATCTCAGAATGATTTCTTTTAGCAGGGTCTTTATAATAAAGGCTGCATTATTCTTTTTAGCAGGGTATGCCTCTGGCCATGTAGTTAGGCAGTCCACGATGACCAAGCAGTATTTGAATCCTCTATCATTGGGCATATGGATGTAATCTATCTGCAGAGTTTCAAACGGAGTCTGAGCTAATGGTCTCCCCCTTAACCCTTTGCTCCTGAAGCTCGCTTGATTAAATTTCATGCAGATATCACATTTCTGACAGACTCTCTTTGCAATAGGGGTTATGTTTGAGGCCACCCAGAATTTCCAGATTGAATCAATGACTGACTAGGTGCCGTAATGCTTCTTGTCATGAACTGCATTGCATACTGAGAAATACAAGGCTTCTGGCACGATGGGCTTGCCTGACAGTGCAACCAAAATTCCGTCTACTAGTTTGGCCCCAAAGTCTTTTTCCCACCTCTGAACTTCCCTGGGATCATAGACTTGTTTTAGAGTGTTTTCCTCCATCAGGGTAAAGGTCAGAACATGAATTAGACCAAACCTAGCACTGAATTTTGTGATGATGTCAGTCCTGTGGTTGCCTAATGTTTTGTCTAACTTTTTCATATGACTCTTACAATAAGATCTTGTGTTAACTTCAATACATCAATAGATAGATGAGAGAGGAAAAGAGAGAGAGAGAAGAAAGCAAGAAAAAAGATATTGAGAGCAAGAGAGAGAAAAATGACAGAACATTTATCAAGTCCTTACTATATAAGCTAAGTGCTGAGATACAAATATAAGCATACAAAATAGTCTCTGCCCTCAAGGAGTTTGCATTCTAATGAGAGAAACCCATACATGAAGGGGATCTGGGGAGGAAGAGTACTCAGGAAGAAGAGGTTTGGAAATGATAGATGGAAAATAAGGTGATGTCTTGGATCTGGGTAAGATAAGGCAAAAGTTCCCTTTTCAGATTCCAAGGTAATTTCTAGAATGGAGTCCACATTTCCATGGAGAGGAGGTGGAGACGTGCTGAAAGTGGAAGTGATTTCATTTGGGACTGGTGACTGAAAAATGAAGCGGAGATTTAAGTAACAATAATTTTTTAAAAATCATTTGTTTTATTGCTACTTCTTTTACAAAGCTGAAGTTAGTGTGTAACTTTTCTTTTAATTCTTCTTTCTTCATTCTAAATCTCTTTACTGCTCCAAGTGGCACATATTACTTTCACATATATTTCACAATTTATTTAGCCATTTTTTTATTGTTACAAGTACTTTGTTTCTAGGTTTGTTTGGGATTTTTTTTTTGGCTACTAAAGCCAAGCCTACTATAATGTTTTTGCATTAATGGGTCATTTCTTCTTGTAACTTAACTTCCTTAGGATGTATGTAACCTGATCAATATGTAACCTGAATTGTATAATTCTATATTACTTTCAAAAATCAATGCCTATCTGCCTAGACTGAAGTAATGGGTCTGATTACTCATATTCTTACTAACATTAGATCTTGTCATCTTTTATTAATCTTTGTCATTTTGATGGCTTAGATGGTACTTCACACTTATTTTAGCTTTTGTTTCTGATTGTTCATTATTTAAAACACTTTTTGAGTAGCTTGATATTTTGCATTTCTACTTTTGCCTATTCATGTTTTTTGCATTTTTATAGGATATATCTTTCACAACTTAACATGTGGGGTAAAGATAATCCCTACCTAGCTGAGAATTTAGAAACAATGCATACACATACATGTTACATATACAGCCTACATGGCTAAAGCAGGTGCTGTGGAGCTCTTGGAACATGGCCAGACATCAAAAATGCCAAGGTCATCCACTGCATCCCAGGCTTTCACTAGTCATCTTGACTTTTGTCTTGCCATAGGGGTTCAATGACTCTGGAAGAGAGAGTGAGACAAATGACTTTGTGCAACTCTGCCTCACTCAAATCCAACTTACAAGTAAGTCAAGACATCACTTGTGATATCATTGGTCTTCGAGAACAAAGGATAAACAACCACAAACAACAAACATATTTGTATACATATACTTTAAATATAGATATATGTATACAATTTATTGGACTTATGATTTCATTAACATGGCAAACTCCTTGAGGAAGCTTCCTTTTCTAATTAAGGTTGGCAACTTCTAGTGTTGGAGAGTTGCCTGGAAGCAGTGAAAGGTTAAGTTCACATAACCATTATAAGTCAGAGGCAGAACCTGATATGATGCCTTTCTGACTCACATATGTTGTTTTGGGTGTAGTATATGAGGAAAATCTGACCTTGCACAGATATATAGTTAGCAAAGGGAGATGTATACTACTGTAAGATTTAAATTAATGTCCAATACTTCAAGTACTAATTTATAAAGTTTATTATCTAACAAAATAGAACCATATGATTAAGTTTTTCTACCTGCTCAAAAATCCCCACTCCGCCAAAGCCGTGACAGGAAGGAAAGAGTCTGAGAGATGGGGCTACAGCCAATTTATATCCTGTCTACATCAGCACGTAATGTTAGGAAGTGAGTAGGGTTCTGGGAATCATAGTTTTGCTGGGGATTGTAGTTTTTAGGGTAACAGATTCTAATTACACATTACCAGGCAAATAATGTCTTAATGTTTTCATGAAAATAGCTTTGACTTTGCAGACTCCCTGGAAATATCTCAGAGAATGCCAGGAGTGTTTGGATTATGCTTTGAGAAATGCTGGTTTAGAAAGCATAGAAGTGAGATGGAATGGGAACTTGTCTAGTCATTCATCGCACATCTTTAATTCGTGGTCCATGTAGTTTCTGGAATATTCCACTGTTTGCTTTCAAGACAATGAGAGTAAAAAAATGAGTAACATCTTAATATTATTTTTAAGAAACCACAATCTTTACCTTCTGACTTGGAATTGATACATAAGAGTGGTAAGGGCTAGGTAATTGAGATTAAATGACTTGTCCAGGGTCATACAACTAGGAAGTATCTGAGGTGATTTGAACCCAGGACTTCCCATCTCCAGACCCTGCTCTTTACCACTAAACCGCCTAGCAGCTCCAAGTCTTAATATTATTATTATAAAAATAATTTTGATCTCTCAGACCTTCTGAAAGGGTCTTGGGAACTCTTGCATTCTGAGAACTGCCTCTTGGAGGAGAAAATAAAAGATAAAAGCATTTATTTGAGTTCCATAAAAGTAAAAGGTTTTTGTACAAATAAAAGAGATATATCTCAAATAAGAAGAGAAGATAGATGGGGTGGGGGAAAGGAAATCTTTTCATTAAGCTATCTAATAATTATCTGATACCTCAAATCTATGTGGAATTGCCACAATATAAGATTAAAAGCCATTTTCCGGTTGATGAGTCATAAAAAGATGGTTCTATTTCCAGGAAAAAGAACCCTACTTAGGCTCTTGGTTATAAAAAGCCAGATAGAATACTTTGCCAGACAGTGGTATTGATCGAATAATAATTGTTTGCCAGCACAGGGTACTTTTTTTCACAGGGTAATTAAGATTGTGTCACTTGATAACCTCCTCACCAGAGAATTGTTCTTCCAAACTCCAACACCATTAACTTAGCTAATGTCATGGCAACAAGCTTCCCCTTGGCTTTCCCATAGGAATTGTTTTGATTCATCTGTCTCCGTTTTGCAAGTTGAAGCTTGTTCCCTCCCTGATGTTGCTTCTGCCTAGAATGACTGGTGGAAAGATAGATGGGAAGTCATGTGGGTTCCTGAGCCTTTTTCTGTATTTAACTTCAAGTACGACTAAAACCAAAAACCAAAAACCAAAAAACAAAACCAAAACTGCATAGGATCAGTGTGAATGTTGGAGCTGGGGACAGGATGGGATGTAACCTGTATGCAACATATTTTGTATAAGGGTGGCTTTCTGGTCTTTGGGAGTCCAGGATGGAAGCCTTAACAAAAGTTTTGATACTGACTGTGGTTGAAGTGAAATTCTCTATAGGTATACGGTTCCCTGTGAGCAATAGCAGGAACAAGTATTTGCAAGATGAGATTTTTTTTAACCTATTAGATCAGTTAAAGAAAGAAGGGAACATAAGAATAACTAAAAAACTAAGCTGCTTCAATTTATATAGTTTACTTTTTATCCATAAAGCAAAGAAAATAGAGACAGTAGGGTGAACATTTTTATTTCAAAGTAAAACTATAATATCTATGTGTAATTATTATTATTATTAAAACCCTTACCTTCCATCTTAGAATCAATACTGTGTATTGGTTCTAAGGCAGAAGAGCAGTAAGGGCTAGGCAATGGGGGTTAAGTGACTTGGCCAGGGTCACAAAGCTAGGAAGTATCTGAGGTCAGATTTGAATCTAGGACCTCCCGTCTCTAGATCTGACTCTCAATCCACTGAGCCACCTAGCTATCTCCTACTTGTAATCATTTTTAAAGAATTTGTTTTGTTTGTTACATTAGAATTCCCAAGTAACTCCTTACCTCCTACCCTTCCTTTTCTCTCCTTTCCCCACACTAGGGAAGGCATCATTTGACAAAAAGATATATGTATATGTGTATACATATATATTTATTATTTCTATTTATCAGTTCTTTCTCTGAAAGTGCACATGCAGAAATCATTCTGCATATCTCTGTTGCAGTATGTAATTCATTTCTTGATTCTTGATTCTATTTGTTTCACTCGTAATTTTTACACATTTTTCCAAAATTAACCTACTCATTCTTTCTTATGAGGCAAAAATATTACATCACATTTATGCCAAAAATGTATTTGCATAGATAGGGGAAAGAATAGTACATTATAGTAAAAATTTAACCTAACCAGGCTTGACTTATTGGCAGCAAACAAAAAGACTTTTGTTCTGAGAAATTATTCTTAATACAGAAGAAGCAAACTTTTCCAAAGACAAAAGTAAACCAAGAAAAGAAAGAAGGATTGATGTCCAGGAACAAATGAGAAGACACATCCTGGCACATTCATTTATTTGTGAACCATATCTTGATTTTAGGATTTACTTTACAAATATTTAAACTTCGTAGTTTAAGTTCTAACCTGTACTTAACCCCTCTTTCCTTCTAATGAGATAATACAAACCAGGCCTCTATATCCAAAAGAAACAGAAAAGAGAGGCCATTATCTAGATAATTCCATTCAAAAAACAACAAATCTATTGAATCATTCTAGTAATTGTTGACTATTGATTTAAATCTGAGGAGGAAAGAAAAGTTCTGGAAATACAAAAACAAACACACACAAAAACACAAAGCCAAAAAAAAAATTACTTGTTCTCAAGGAGCTCACAGTCTAATTAGGGGATAACTTGTAAGCAGCTATGTACAAAAACAACCAAAGTACAGGATAAACTAATTGACAGAAGAAAAACACTGATATTAAGGGGATCAGGAAAGGCATCCTATAGAAAGTGGCTTGAAGGAAGCCAGAGAGGGCAGGAAATGGAGATGAAAAGGGAGAATTCTAGGAACGAAGGATAGCTGATGGAAAAACAACAACAGAGGAATTCAGGAGATGAAGTTGGAGGAACAACAAGAAGGCCATAGTCACTAGATCACAGAGTTTGTGGAGGGGATTAAGGTATAAAGATATTAGAAAAGTAGGAAGAGGATCTTAAATCTAGAGCTAGATGGAACCTTTAAATCCAACTCCCTCATTTTATAGGTCAAGAACTAAGGAACCCAAAATTGAAGGGACCTGGTCAGGATCACAGAATAAATAAATGTCTGAAGCAGGGTTATAACTCAAATCTTCCTGACACCAAGTCCCACATCCCATCTACTGTGTCATATAGTTGCCAGCATTAACCAGTTTGAGGAAATTTAAATGATCCCACTGGAATATCATCGAATTAAGGAAGTACATAGAGAGCAAAATTGAAGGTATGGGGCAAGATGTTTGGAGTATAGAAATGAGAGAAAGTCAGATTTGTGACAAATTTTCAGATTATTCAAGAAAGCCACTGATGGAATTGTAGTTAGGTAAGAAAAGGGATTAACCTGAATAATTGGAACTACTTTGACTAGATTACTAAATTGTCATTTCTCAATTGCTTCTCAAAAACATTAGATTGAAAATCTTTAAAATGCATAAAATATAGATTGCAAAACAACATGGTACTAACTAAAAGATAGAAGGGTGGATCAATGGAATAGACTTAGGGTAAATGACTTCAGCAAGCTAGTGTTCAATAAACCCAAAGATACCAGCTTTGGGGACAAAAACCCACTATTTCATAAAAAGTGCTGGGAAAATTGGAAAACAGTATGGGAGAGATTAGGTTTAGATCAACATCTCACACCCTATACCAAGATAAATTCAAAATGGGTAAAAACCTGAAATATAAATAGGGAAATTATAAGTGAATTAGGGGAACATAGAATAGTATACCTCTAAGATCTACAAGAAAGGAAAGAATTTAAGACCAAGCAAGAGGTAGAGAACATTACGAGATATAAAACAAATAATTTCAATTATATTAGAAAGGTTTTTAATATTTATATTTAATATTTAATATTTAACAAAGCCAATGCAACCAAAATTAAAGGGGAAGCAATAAACTGGAAAAAAATTTATAACAAAAATCTCTGACAAAGGTCTAATTTTTCAAATTTATAAGGAACTAAGTCAAATGTATAAGAAATCAAGCCATTCCTCAACTGACAAATGGTCAAGGGACATGAACAAGCAGTTTTCAGATGAAGAAATCGAAACTATCAATAATCACATGAAGAAGTGTTCGAAATCCCTCCTGATTACAGAAATGCAAATCAAAACAACTCTGAGGTACCACCTCACACCTAGCAGATTGGCCAATATGGCAGTAAAAGAAAATAATAAATGTTGGAGGGGATGTGGCAAAATTGGGACACCAATGCATTGCTGATAGAGATATAAATTGATCCAACCATTTTGGAAGGTGATTTGGAATTATGCCCAAAAGCTTTAAAAGAATGTATGCCCTTTGATCCAGCAATACCACTCCTGGGTTTGTACCCCCAAAAGATAATTAAAAAGGGTTGTACAAAAATATTCATAGCTATACTCTTTGTGGTGGCAAAAATTGGAAAATGAGGGGGTGTCCCTTAATTGGGGAATGGCTGAACAAATTGTGGTATATGATGGTGATGGAATACTATTATGCTAGAAGGAATGATGAACTGCTTGATTTCTATATGAACTGGAAAGACCTCCATAAACTGATGCAGAGCAAAATGCGCAGAACCAGGAGAACATTATACACAGAAAGTGAAACATTGTGGAACAATCAAATGTAATGGACTTTGCTAATAGTAGCAATGCAATGATCTAGAACAACCCAGAGGGACTTATGAGAAAGGATGCTATCCACATCAAGAGAAAGAACTGTGGGAGTAGAAACTCAGAAGAAAAACATGATTTATCACTTGTTTATATGGGTATATAATTTAGGGTTTTGGTTTTAAAAAATTATCACAAAAATGAATAATATGGAAATGGATATCAAGTGGGAATAAATGTACCATCTAATGGAATTGCTTGTCAGCTCCGGGAGGAGGGAGCGAAGAGGGGATAGAGAGAACAGGAATCATGTAACCACGGAAAAATATTTTGAAATAAATGAATCAATCTTTTTAAAAAACAAAAAACTCCCAAAATATAGATGAGAACAAGTACCTCTGTGTCATGTAAGGTAAGTAAGTGCCTGATATTTACCCCCAATATACTAATCTATCAAATAATCAAAGTTGTTTGCAAGATGGAAATGTTAATGTTATAATTAAAGGAAGATTCTACTACTGATGCATACCACTTGTATATCTAATAATTCATAAAGCATTTTAACCTATATTATTGAATTTGATCCTTTCAATAATCTTTTCTAATAGATTGAATATATCATTAAATACAGAACTAGAAGAGACTTTAGAGATCATCTAATCTGACCTTTCCCACTTTACAGATGAAGAAACTGAGGTCCAAGAAAATTAAGCAAGTTATTCAATTGCTAAGCTAAGATATGAACTCAGGTTTTATGCCTCTGAGTTTGAAGCTCTTTCCACTGCTATTATTATTGCTTTCTTTTTACAAATGAGGAACCCAAAGGTCAAAGGGGTTAAATGGTTGCCAGGGTCAAACATTAAGTGGCAGAGTTAGGGCTAGAGTCCGGCTCTTTTGACACCAAGTCCAATGCTCCTTCTATGATATCATGTTTTATCTTCTATTCCTTAGTCAACCCTATCTCTAAATGTTTAAATTTTTTTGTTGTGTGTGAAATCCTGCAACCATGTTTTCATGGGTTGCAAGCTGGCAGCTAACAATTTAGAACACAGAACCTGGCAGAGGACCCAGGCTGGGTGCCAGGGTGACAGTTGAAGTGAGGGTATAAAAAGGGGTCCCCAGACCCCTGACTTCACTTCTGGCTCTGAACTCCAGGGTTAGGGAGGAAAATGGTGGAAAAGTGGGCCCTGGGTGGTCAAGGGTGGTTTTGGGTAGATTTATTAGGCAGGTAGGAAATATTACCATTGCTAGCCAAATTTAACAGCTCTTTGGCATACCCAACAACCCTTATTATAAACAAGAGACAAGTTTTACTATCAAGAGGATACCATCTGACCCAGGGCTTAGCAACCAAGAGTATCAGAGTTGAGATTGCCCTCAAGGTTTTCTCATACTGCTGCACCTAAAGAAGATCTTTCTGTATTTCCTAAAGTAGC
Organism: Gracilinanus agilis; assembly: GCF_016433145.1. Classification (NCBI taxonomy): domain Eukaryota; kingdom Metazoa; phylum Chordata; class Mammalia; order Didelphimorphia; family Didelphidae; genus Gracilinanus; species Gracilinanus agilis. Next base: position 341,891,615 of record NC_058130.1, on the reverse strand, counting down.
TTACTTATATTTATTTAATCAAGATCTTAGCTTACCTTCACCCACTTTCCAACTCCCTTTTACCCCATTCAATTTAATTATCAATAAACCCATTTAACCTCAAGCTTAAAGATCTTGAAGCCATTGCCTTTACCTTTATCAAAGGCCAAATATCACCAGCAGTCAGATCAGATTATTAGCTCTAGTGGCAAGCCTTATCAAACAGTTTAGTTTCAGGAAGTCCAAGCCTCCTTCCTGGAAACTACACCAACTGTCCAACAGAATTGATTCCAACTCCCAGGGGCAGAGGCAGAGAATCTTGATCTTAAAGGGGTCTTGGTTTTTGCTAGTGAGAGAGTCCATCTGCCTCTCATTCAGCTTAGGTGCAGGACCCCTGTTGCACATACCAACTACTACATCTGCCTAAGGGCCCCTTGGGGTGGCCTTATACCATCTACACTCCATTCCCTTGTATTGCAGTTAGCTCCTGCATTACATCTTCTATTCCTTAGTCAATCCTATCTCTAAATGTTTAAATTTTTTTGGTCTTAGCTGAAAAACTGGGATTTCAAAGATTCACTTATAATTAAAAAATGTTCATTGATCAAAAGTTTGTACTTTTCAAGACAGGCAATTCTGTGGGAAGATTTTAAAATGATAACGATCATTGTCCCAACACTTGTCTGTGATCTTCAAGCATCTGTAATTTCATTTGAATTTTGGCTTATAGCCCTTCTCTGCCTTGGTAGATGGTCTTCATGGATTTCTGTGGCTGAAAAAAAATTGTCTGGTAAAAATCTATACTTCCAGCACTTAGTCAGGCCATATGAAGACAATTTGTTTTAATTCAACAAGAATTTGTTAAGCCTCTATTATGTACTAGACACAATAAAAAATAGTACCTACCCTTTTATGTTTACTTGAGCAGTAGACATGAAGCTCCCCCCAATGGATGTATACTCAAAACCTTTTGAGTTTGGCAGAACCTTCCAGGGTATGTGTACTCCACTGACAAAGCTTTTGTCAACTCAGAGTCACTTCAAAGTCCTAATGAGGCATCAGGGGAGAATTTGAGTAGAAGAACACTTAAAGGGCACTACCTAGAATATACATTGGAATCAAGCTTGTCTAAGAAAAGTGAGAGGACCTCTTAGACATATACTCACTCCAAGGAGGCCAGTGATAGAAATGCCCATTATATCTCCAAATATTCATAGAGGCACTCTTTTTGTGGTTTAGAGAACTTCAAATGGATCAGGTAATGATAGACTGAGGAATGGCTAGACAAATTGTGGTACATCAGTGTAATAGAATATTACTTTGATGTGAGAAATGAATATGACAAATACAGAGAAGTACTGGAAAGTTTATTTGAAATGATACAGAATAAAGGAAGTAGAGTTAGGAATGCAATATATATCTTTGACAATGTAAATAGAAAGGACAACAAAAACTCCTCAAATGAATAATGTTTAATTATAATGACCAAACTTGATTCCAAAGAATATATGAGAACATATGCTTTCCTTTCTTTTTGTGAGATGGGGTACTGTTGGTGTAGAACATTGCATATTCATACTGTCAGCTGCACAGTTACATGGCACAGTAGATAAAGTACTGGGCCTGGAATTAGGAAGACCTGAGTTCAAATCCAGCCCCATATACTTACTCTTTGACCCTGGACAAATCACTTTAACCATATTTGCCTCAGTTTTTCTCATCAGTCCAATGACCTGGAGAAAGAAATGGCAAATCACTCCAGTATCTTTGCCAAGGAAATGCCAAATAGGATTACAAAGAATCAGATACCACTGAAATGCCTGAACAATAGCAACTTGCCAATTGATGGGTTGGTTAATTTTAATAAGTTGCCCCCTCAACTTTTCTATTTTATTTTTGGTTATAACGACATGAAAAAGGAGAAAGATAAAATGAGAAATTATGGAGACATGAAAACAAGTTAAATAAAAATTAAAAATTAAAAAGGTGAAAAATGAAAAGTAGAAGGAAAACCTCCTTAAAATTTCAGTTGATTTTTCCCCACAAATGTGGCAATGTACTAGTTGATATGTATACTTCACTGACACTAGTATGTTGGGTCAACAAAAACCAATACTTGGCTTGTTCTGTCTTTTAAATCTACAGAAAATTAGCCTGTCAATTAATTAATTAATTGACTAAAACTAACCAGTAAGGTAAGAGTAGTATATAATTTGGACAATAGGTGGTACTACACTGAAACTATCAGCCAATTATTTTCTTTAGATCTTATTCAGTATCCATGTACTGTTATGTGCAGAAATCTGTAATCATATATCTGGAGGGTGCAAGCTGGCAGTTGCCACTTTAGAACATAGAACCTGAGACTGCAATAACCTTGTTGCACACTAGAGATCATTTGATCACAAACAAGGGTTCTTTATCTATTTTTCCTTACAGGGAATTCTCTTGATCTACAGCTATGAGAATGAAGCTTGGAAATATTAAAATTATATAAATGCCTATGGCTCTGTCCCTAGCCCATGTCCAGCAAATTTCCTTCAATTTGACTAATTCTTTTAAAAAAAACAAAAACAAAACAAAAATCCTTACCTTCTATATTAGGATTAATAATATGCATTGGTTCCAAGGCAGAAGAGCGTTACCTCCTAGGTAAGGCTAGGCAAAGGAAATCAGGACTTTCCATCTCTATGTCTGGCTCTCAGTCCAATGAGCACCCAGCTGCCTCCTTGATTGATTCTTTATATTCATATTATACCAGAAATTCATGCTATAGTCACATATTTTATTAAATATGGTCTAAAAAAGTACAAAGGAATAGTTTCAGCTGAGCATCACTACACAAAAATATTTAAAAGACAAAATCTATACCAAACAACTCCTCCCCAAACAAAAACCAAAAAATCCCATCCTTCTCCCAAACTGTAGATTATAGGAACAGTAAAAGGAAAATAATAAATGTTTGGAAACCTCAGGAATTAATTTTGCAAATAACGAATGACAAAAATGGGGGAGATATGCTGAGAGTTGATACTAGTCTCCCAGCCTTATGTCACAGTTTATTGGGATTTCTTAGTAGCTACCCCTCTGGCCTTGCTATGTCTTCACTTCTGCTCACTCATATATCTGGATTTGGCTTCATTTCTGCCCAGAGGCTTCCCCTTCTCCCAAGGCACCTCTCCAGTATCTACTCTAGTGTTTCCTTGTTTCTATCAGCTCAAACTGCAGTAGCAAGCAAAGAAGTAGCAGGGAGAAAGAACCATCTCTGCTTCTTTGCTCGTTGCATGATAAGAAAGAAAAGGAATGGCAGACTAGAAGTCTGAGATTTGGGAATCTGTATTCCAAAGTACATTTATTTCCCAACCTTTCCGGGTGTGCCTTACAAATCTATTTCCCTCTCTCAGACTTCTGGAACAGGAGGGAGAAGAAGCCATTCAAAAACACCTGCTATATTAACATTCTGCTAGGTCCAACTGTGTGAAGTCTGATACTCATTTAAAAAGCTTCTTCAGGCTTCAATAACCTGAAGACGTATATTGTTCATTCAGGCACTGGGGAGTGCTTTCCAATTAAATTCCTATTGTGTAAAGGGACTTTCACATTGATTTCATTGAGAAGAAATGAAGGGAGCACTAAGTTTCTTATTTGAGGACTTGACGTGAGCAGATGAAAAGCTTTGTTAACAGTGAAGGTTAAATGATAACATTTAATTAGCACTGGGTAAGAATAGAACTTTACTGGGAATGTGCGTAGGTAAGCAGACGCCAACTCCTGCTTCTCCTTCACTGTTGGCTGGCTGTCTTTTCACTATTTTCCTCTAGAAATAGACAGTAGTTCCCGCTTACACTTGGGATGCCACCACTATAAGCATTTTTTATTTTCATCTTCCCTTTTCAAAGGAATACTATTCTGTGGCAGACTTCATTCCCTTCTGAGCTGGGCTCACATATTTTCCAGGCTGGAGTAAATTTCCTTAAAACAACTGGTTTTTGGTCCATGGTTGGAGTTGCTACTAGGGGTGAGGAGAAAGACTATAAGGGCTCAAAATAGCAAGGGGGTCTTTTTTTTTNTCTAGGTGCTATTGCTGTAGACATCTAGGTCAAGAACTCATATTTCCAAAGCACTTTATTTATTTATTTTTAATTTACTTATTTATTACAAATTATATGTCATAACAAATTTCCACAAAAGTTTTCTAAAGTTACATTATCAAACTTATCTCCTTCTCTTCCTCCTCCTGGGCTGGCAGGCAATTTGATCTGGGTTATATATATATATATATATATATATATATATATATATATATATATATATATATATATATATATGCATATATATATATTATAATGTAAACATATTTCCATATTTTTCATGTTTGTGAGTAATCTTACAAAACTAAAACCCCAAAACATAAGCCCAAATAAACAATTAAAAAATCGATGCTTTCATCTGCATTCTGACTCTAATAGTTCTTTCTTTGCAGGTGGATGGCATTCTTTGTGCTGAGCTCCTTAGAACTGTCCTGGATCTATGTATTGCTGACAGCAGCCAAGTCCATCACAGTTTATCATTCCACAATGTTGCTATTGCTGTATTCAATGTTCTCCTGGTTCTGCTTATTTCACTCTGTATCAGTCCATATGGGTCTTTCCAGCTTTTTCTGAAATCATCCTGTTCATCATTCCTTATAGCATAATAATATTCTATTACTATCATATGCCACTTTTTGTTTAGCCATTCCCCAATTGATGGACATCCCCTTGATTTACAGTTCTTTCCACCACAAAAGGAACAGCTATGAGTATTTTTGTATAAGTCCTTTCCTCTTTCCCAAAGCACTTTAAGGCTTTTCTTACTGCAACCCTGTAGGTCAATCTGAATTTATATTTTAAGTGCCTACTATTAAGTACCAGGCACCATGCTAAGTGCTGGGGATTCAAGAAAGTAAAAAAAATCAGTCCTTCCTTTTGAGGGACACTATCTAATGGGGGAGAAAACTTGGAAACAACAATGTATAAATAAGTTATACACACGTGATAAATTAGAAGTAATCAAGAAAAATAAGATACTAGAATTAAGAGGGATCAGGAAAGGCTTCTTATAGAAGATAAGATTTTAAGAAAGCCAGGAGACAAAGATGAGGAGGGAGAACATTCCAGGCTTAAAGATAGCCAATGAAAAGACCTAGAGTCCAGACATGAAGTATCTTGTGAAAGGAATACCAGGAGGCCATTGTCAGATTGCAAAATATTGGAGGGGGCTAGAATAGAGAAAAGTATAAGAATATGGAAAGGTAGGAGGCGAAGCCAGGTTGTAAAGGGCTTTAAATGTCAAATAGAGGATTTTATATTTTCTCCTAGAAGTGATAGCAGAGCTACTAGAGTTTATTGAACAGGGAGATGATATAGTCATATCTGAGCTTTATTTAACAGCAGAGTGAAAAATGGTTGGAGTGTGCAGAAAGGGTAGACAGGGTGATCAAACAAAAGGTTATTAAAATAGTCCATGCATGGGGTGAGGAGGGCCTGCTACTGGATGCAGTGTTACAGGAATGAAAAGGATATTCAAGAAATGAGCAGGACTTGGCAACAGATTGGATATAGGGAAAGGGCTGAGGAGTTGAGGATGATGTGTAGATTATGAACCCTGGATGCCTGGGTGGATGTTGGTGCCCTCATCAGTAATAAGGGAAGTTCGGGATGGGGGAGACTTTGGAAGAAAGATAGTAAATTCAGTCTTGGATATTTTGAATTTAAGATATCTATGGGACATCCCATGTGAGATGACTAAAAGGTTTTTGGAGATGTGACTCTGTAGGTTAGGATCAGATAGATAGATCTGAGAATTGTCAGCATAAAGATGATAGATAATTGAATCCATGGAAACTGAAGAGATCACCAAGTGAAAATGGTATAGAGGGAGAAGAGAAGAAGATCCAAGATGAAGCACTGGAGGGACTGCAGAGACATTAACAAGGATGAATATTGAAAAAAGGACACTGGATTTGGCAATTAAGTCATTGATAACTTTGGGGAGATGGTTTTGGTTGAATGATGAGGTCAGAAGTCAGACCAGAGAAAGTTCAAAAGAGAATGAGAGGAAAGGAAGTAAAGGTACCTATTGTATGCGGTACAAGATGTTTAGCAGTTTCCCTTGTTTAACCACAATGGGGAGAAGAGATATTGAATAATAGCCAGTGGGGATGGGTGAATCAAGTGGGGATTTTTTGAGGATGGAGGAGACGTGGATATGTCTGTAAGCAGTAGATGCACAGTTTCTAGAAAAAGAGAGATTAAAGATGAGTGAGCAAGTGGGCATAATGGAGGGAGCAATCTGTGGGAGAAGACAGGATGGAATGGGATCACTTGTGCATGAAATGGGTTTGCCCTAGAATGAAGAAGAGTCATTTCTTCATGTGACACAGAGATGAAAGAGGAGATAGCAGGGGAAGGTATCTGAGTAAAGTGAGACAAGGAGAGGAAAAGTGAGAGCTTTCAGAAAAATGATCTCAATTTTTTCAGTAAAAGATGAGACAGAGTTCTCAATTTAAATTATAGGAAGAGGAGAGTACTGTGAGAGGTTTGAGAAGGGATGAAAAGAGTTTAATGAGTAAGCAGTGAGTTAAGTAGGGAAGCATAAAAGGATTGACTTGTAGTAATAAGGGTTTGGTTAAGGTAATGTAATATAAATCTATAATAGAATCATGGTTTCATGATTTTCTCCAACTTCACTCACCACTATGTACATAGAAGCAAAGTCAGAATGTTGGGAGTGATCCAAGACTGAGGCTCAGAAAGGCAAGATCAGCAATATGATAAAGGGGCAAAGGAATCAAGAGAAGAGGATATTATAGAATTGGACTGGTTCTTGAAGGGGTCAAGATGCAGGGATCAAGAAGAGGAAGGATATATAGGGATGTTGTTTGGGAAAGAACTCAGAGGTTTGGGGAATGGAGGTCATGATGAGTGAGAAGAGTGTTTGGGTGCCTCCATTTTATTGACAATAATACTAAAGGACAAAGAGGTTCGATTCAATTTAATTTTATTCTATTCAATTAAATTCAATAAATATTTATTAAGAACACATTATAGAGGCAGCTAGGTGGCTCAGTGAATAAAGTACCAGGTCTGGAGGTGTGAGGTCCTGGGTTCAAATCTGGCATCAGACACTTCCTTACTATGTAACCTGGGCATGTCACTTAACTCCCATTGCCTAGCCCCTTCCACTCTTCTGCCTTGGAACCAATACAAAGTATTGATTCTAAGATGGAAGGTTAAGAGTCATTTTTTTGTTTATTTTTAAGACCCTATTATATGCTAGATCAGTGATAGTAAACCTTTTAGAGATGGAGTACCAGACCCCCCTCCATCCCCTCCAGATGGAGTGCCACACCCCTTTCCCCACCAAGTGCCCCCCCTTCCCCCACACAGGGGAGGGAGTAAGCTCTCCCATTGGGCTACTGGGTGAAGAGGGGGGGATGTGAGGAATGCCCTCAGCAGTGTAGAGAAGGGGGAGGGGAGTGGCTTGAGCGCTCTACTCCCCTCCAGCTCTGCCACCTGTGAGCTGCCCACCTTACCCCCTGTATACTCTTATTGGGCTTCTGGGCAGAGGGGTGGGAGATGTGAAAAAATGTCATCAGGCACAGTGAAGAAGGAGAGGGAAGCAGCTCCATCGAAGTCCCTTTGCCTTTCTAGTAATGAACTAGGGGGGGGCAGTGCATGCCCACAGAGAGCACTCTGCATGCCATCTTTGGCACCCATGCCTTAGACTTGCCATCACTGTGCTAGATCCTAGGAATACAAAGACAAAAGCAAAATAGTTTCTGCCATCAAAGAGTTTATGTTTTACTGGGTAGAAACAACATATATACAGAAAAATATAAATATGTATATTTATGTATATATATTATAAATACAATGATATTCATGGAAATGGGAATGGACTAGCTAAGGACATTAGCAATTGAGAGACCCAGGGAAGGCCTCTTGTAGGAGGTAGCCCTTGAATTGAATTGAAAACAGGTAGAGATGAGGAAGGAAAGTATTATAGGTATAGAGGAAAGCTCTATATCTATAAAGGCAAAGATAAAAGTGAAAAATAAAATGTTTGTCACATAGAAGGAATACCTGGTACCCAACTTTGGCTTCAGTATAGAGTAAATAAGGAGGAGTAATATAAAATAAATCTGAAAAAAAAGGGCCGGATGGCTTTTTTAGGTCACACAGATACTAACTGTGTCAAATCTTGGATTTAAACTTAAGATTCCTATTTCTTCACTATACCACCTCAAATCCTCCACATCTCTCTAAACCCAGGCAATCTAGATGTTCCCTAACTTTGCAACCATCACTCCACAGACTGCCTTTCAAAGGTTTTATTACAACATAGTAAGACTATGGGAGTCTTTATCTCAGCCCTCTCTGACCTGCAAGTTGACTCACTACATTTCCCCTTTAGGATCCTAGGGGCACTCTTGAGGAGCAGTGGGGTTTGTCTGGAGCTATCAGCTCAAACTTCCATTCTCTTATATTCCCTGTCAATAGCAATGCTAATTATTATTGTCCAATGTCATCACCAGTTGATATCTTAGTATCATCAATAAGCAATTAACATTAATCATATTTTACAAAGGGATATTTCTAGAAAAGTCATGGAAAGAACCAATAGACAAAAAAAAAAAAAAAAAAAAACCCTCCCTGCCCAAACTGGGCCACCATTTTTCTATCATTTTAGAAGCTTGGAAGAATGGACTTAAAATTAAACTGTTTGCCATGAAACATTCACCCCACCAAATTAAATTCTGCTCCTCGGGACTGACTCTTTCTTATATTTGGCTACTGGACCTCTGGTGACTCTTCCAACTTTTTTAACTTTACAAGTTGCCTGCTCCTGTGATATTCATTTACCTAAAAGCAAGAAAGAATAAACACACTGAGAGAGAAACCAAGGTGTAATATATTCTAAGCTTCTTCCCAGCTGGGTGAGAGAAGGGCAGAGTCTATCCCACACCCTGAGGCCGCAGCAGTGTCACACTTACCACCACAGAAGAGAGGCCAAGTTTTATTGTTAGTTTTTTTTTTTGTATGCCCCTTCAGTTCCTGCTTAGTGGTAGATTAAAAAGGGTTTTTTCATCACTGAAGTAAGTGAACCAGAAACAATTGAATATTTATATATGTTCTAAATCTGGGACAAAGCCTCTCCATTAAACACACACACACACACACACACACACACACATCTCCAAAGAAATCACGACAAGAATCTTTCAAATTTCAATTCTCCTTATTGAATTTAGAAGTAAACTTTTATTTTTGCAAAATCTTACCAATAATTTTTCTGGGATGATATCTGTGTCATAAGACTCCCCAATAAAGAAAAAAAGCTGGCTGTCACCCAGAATGTATTAGAAAGAAACAGGACCAAGATTTTCCTGCATGATAAGAAGACAAATGGAGAGTGTAAAAGGCAGGAAGAGAAGCTCTGGAAATAGCTTATTGCCCAAAGGAACTCTGGGTGAGTCAACAAGATGGTGGACCATAGATGCACCACACAAATTACAGATCAGATCACAGAAAACCACAAACAGCCAAACAGGAGTCAGAAAACTTGATGGAATTCAGTGTGTCTGTGTTCTTATTCAAGAGCTCTAAATAATTAAAACTGCATGCAACTGGATTTTTATCCATTCTTTACACACAGTCTGGCATCCAGAGATAAGCAGAGAAGTTGCTAAGTTTGTGCTGGCCTCTTTTGAGAATTTCTTCTTATCTACCCCTCTCCTACTCTGTCTCAAAACATCCAATGCCTGCACAAACCTCTTTGGATTCTCAGGTCTCCCCATTATGACAAACCATCTGTGCCTTTTTCAGTATACCACACTCTGAACCTTTCCCAGCATCTTTCCTAGCCATATACATGCATGAAAAGGACTTATCCCCAACCCATTTTCCTCAAGGCCCTGATCCCTACTAGCTAACAGTGAATAGTAATAGGTTATGCAATTAGACAAAGAAATCTCTGCTGAACCATGAACCATCATCTATCTAGTCTATATCCATTCTAGAAAACATAATACTGTAATATTCATAATACTATAATATTAAATTTAGGTTTTATGCTAAATATGAGAATTCTAAAGTAATAAATATTGTGGTCACTGATTTAAAAATATTACAGCTTAAGTTAAAATGACTTTTAGCAGCTTTATTTACAAAGAGGTGGAAAGAGTGAAAGTGGAAAAATGTAGATAAAGAGACAGAAAGTACTGCCTAGCTACAAATACCCTAAGTTTAATCCTAATGTCTCCAGACCACAAATGTGAATCTGAAAGTGAATCTCACAAAAATCCAAAATCCTAATTAGGAAGCCAAAATCCAATGAATCAGGAGATGCTGAAGAATCTGCCAAGAACCTTCAATGCACATGAGGCTAAGACCACCAAGAATCTAACCAGAACTCACACTGAAGGGAGTGTCCCACCAAAGCACAATGAGCAGAGAGGGTCTCCTCACTGAAGAACCAAGGAAGGAATCACTCCACTCAACACTGCAAGCCAATGCAGGATCCAGGGAAAGAGTCTTCTCCTCCAGTCCCGCTCACCAACCCAGAAAGAATGCCTCACTGAATCCTTGAGCTGGCGTTTTAAAGCAGTTTTCTGATTGTCACTTCCTGTCACTCCCCCACTTTATGGGAACTAATCACAGTCTTTCAATTTGCCTAGCACTGCTCAAGGGGGCCAGTGACCTTTGGAGGTGTGATCTTACTCTAGTAAGTGAGACTTATAAACTCTCTTGCTTAGTGTCAAGTAGGGGTACTTTAAGTTCTTGATTTGAATTATAAAAAATTGATAGGATTTTATCAATAGAAATGACATCAAATAAGGAGAATTCTCACCTGTCTTGCTTACAGACCCAGAACTATGAGACCTTTCTTTTTTTTTAAACCCTTACCTTCTGTGTTGGAGTCAATACTGTGTTTTGGCTCCAAGGCAAAAGAGAGGTAAGGGTAGGCAATGAGGGTCAAGTGACTTACCCAGGGTCACACAGCTGGGAAGTATCTGAGGTCAGATTTGAACACAGGACTTCCCATCTCTAGGCCTGGCTCTCAATCCACTGAGCTACCCAGCTGCCCTCTATGGGACCTTGCTAATTGACTTCTATCTGAAACCTTCCATATGTGTTTTATTATTATTATTATTATTATTATTATTATTATTATTATTATTATTATTACTATGTGAGCTCCTTGAGAGTAAGGATTTTTCTGGTTGAATTATCAGTGATAAGCACAGTACTTTGCACACAATGACAAACATTTTAAGATGGACTATTTATTTAGTCCAACCCCTTTCACCCATTTACAGATCAGTTCATTTAATGGTGAAAATTTCAGACACTGAAAAGATCTTTAGAGCAGACATTGAGGACATGTGGGTGGCCATCTATTCCAACCCTGCCAAGTAGAATAACTACTGAACTCAAAAACTAGGGCACTGTATTCTTTCTCTTTTTCTGCTTTGAACTGGGTTCAAAGGGAAATAGGGGAATCTAAGAAGCATAAAACTCTTTTTTTCCTTAAACTCTGGCTTATTTCAGTGTCACATTGGCTCAGCTTAAAGCCAGGGTTTGGCTCATGTGTGGGGTCTTCCAAAAGGAGGGAATAGAAAGATACTCAATTTTTAACACACCAAAGAAGTATTTAATACAAAAGGCATGTTGGCAGAAAAACTTAAAGTGGAAGCTAAGGCAGTGAGGTAATACAGTGTATCAAGCACTGGACCTGGAGTCAGGAAGACCTGAGTTCAAAACCAGCCTCAGACACTTATAAGCTGTGTGATCCTGTTACTTTGGGTATCACAAAACAATTCCCTGATAGCTACTGAATAGAAATAGCTAGATCCTATTTGCCTCAATTTCCTCAACTGGATAGTGGCGATAATAATCTTACCTTGCAAGGTTGTTGTGAAGATCAGAGAAGGCACTTAGCACAGTGCCAGGCACATAGTAGGTGCTTTATAAATGCTTATTCCCTCTGTTAAAATTAAAAGTATTCAAGAGGGAGGCAGGTAAATGGCTCACAGGATAGAAAGCCAGGCCTAGAGATGGGAGGTCCTGTGTTCAAATCTGGCCTCAGACACGTCCTAGCTGTGTGACCCTGGTCGAGTCACTTGGCCCCCATTGCCTGGCCCTTGCAACCATTCTCCCTTAGAACCAATATACAGTATTGATTCTAAGATGGAAGGTAAAGTTTTAAAAAAACTATTCAAGAGACTGGTTTGAGGGTAAAATATCAATTTATTGATTAGGCAAGTATTTAACCAATAAATTAATAGGTCAATGATCTTCTCAATGATCAAAGGCCAAACTTTCCTTCCTGTATGTCTATATATACAATTTCAGAGCTCATTATTCAGCTCCCTTAGACATCCCTCCCTTAGACATCCAAGAAATTTTTGACTGGTAAATAGCTAATGAGGAGGTGGACTTAGAGATCGCAACTCTTCCTTCTTTACTTCAGTCACTGGAGAGGATGGTCTTTGTCTAAGTAAGAATAATTTGCCAGCAAATTATTTCATTTACAATGAGACTGGACCAAATTACTTTCAAGTGGATCAAAATTCAGCATGGCAGATCAGTCCTGTTGTTAATCCTTTCAAAGTCTTGTCAAAAGACAAAAGGTTCCAGTTCAGTTTGATAGCTTGGGGGCCTGGAGTAACTTTAGCAAAGAAGGAGGCTGTTTCAACCTGATCTTTTGAGGTTAAGGGGGAAATGATTTCACATAGAAATATTATTAATCAATAATACACAATTTAATATTAATTTTCCTAACCCTCTTTCCTTGGCATTAACTACTGTTATACTCTTGAGGGTTTGGAACAAATATGAGAACATGAAGCAGTTTTCAAGATTGCTGAAGAGACATTTAATATTTCATTTTCATATGCCTCAAGGAATATGCCTTCTGGTAAACCAGGCCCAGGAACAAACCAGATCACTTGGCCAGTGATCATCTTTTCCAAGAGAAGAAATTACCTGCTTCCAATCAGCTCTGCCCAAGGAACACAAGGACCTCCAACCTCTTAAGCTGACAGTTGCCTCCAAGACTGGACTATCTTAGGATCTGTGTTGAGTTGCCTGTAATCAGCAAAGGAAATATAAAGATAGCCAGAGGCCCAGGCTCAAAGTCTTCTAGTTAAGGTCCCTTGTTTGGTCTACAGCACACTGCTATAAGAGGAAAGAGACCTTTTTTAGTCTTCCAGAAACAGACTTGAAATGTCTTCATATAATCTGCAAAACGAAAAGGACCCTACTAAGCCGGGACATTCCCTTTTAAAGATATTTGAGTGGCTATTCTTAATAAGTAGCCATCAAGGAGGAGTGGCTAGGTGATGTAGTAGATAGACCACTGGGCTTGGAAGCAAGAAGACTCATCTTCACGAGTTCAAATACAGCCTCAGATACTAGCTGTGTGACCCCGGGAAAGTCAGATAACCCTATTTTATGCTTCATTTTCCTTATCTATAAATGAACTAGAGAAGGAAATGGCAAACCATTCCAGAATCTTTGCCAGGAACACTTCATAATGGAGTCACAAAGAGTCAGAAACAATTCAACAACTGAAGGCAATCAGGGATTTGCTTCTTAATACCCCAAAATACCCGTGTCCTTCAATGCTGACTCAAAACATGACCAACCAGAAGCAACCAGGGGCTTTGTCATTTCCAAAGCACTCATGGTGGAATTAGTCTCCATAGTCAATTGTAAGCACAAAAGATCAAAGGAAGAGTATTGACAGTCCTTTTAAAACAATAGCAACAATTTATTTTTATGTCTAACATTCCTTAGTATTAGGGACTATTTTGCTTTTGTCTAACTTATCCAATGTTAAATCTTGCCTATTTGTCATCATAAAAACATCAAAGCTGCAGAGAAGAGATTCACCAAAAGTCTTCTGGGAAATGGTGGCACAGTCTGGAGCCTAAATCTATAGGCTTATGGTCTTAGGTTATTTTCCATCCCTTTCAGCAAGTGTCCCTTTCATTGAGTGTCCCTCTCAGCAAGTTCCAGTGGCGTGCCAACTCTTACCAGTTCCTCTTGATTGTTAAATTTTCAGTGTGAGCATTTACATATCATAAATCTACAAATCAAGGCTTGATTTATTGTTTTGTTGATTGGCTAGACTTAAGAAAGTGATGAAGAAAATGTTAATAATGTAGTGTAAACTGTAATGCAGGGTTTGCAGCAGAAGTTTTTTGCTTTTGCAAATTCAACTGTAGAGCCCTGGCAGTTAGAAGTTTTTAGAATGTTCACAGAAAGACAGTTGGAGCCTGATACTATAAATAGTGCTGAAACTCCAACTGAAGGGGCTTCTGCCTTGGCCTGTGCTTTTGTCTTATGGGGCATTTCTGCCTAGCCTGATTTCTCTGGACCTCTCCTTGATCTCTCAATTTACATCCCTACTATTTCCCTGAATTTCTCTTTGGGCCCTGGGAGGAAGGGTGGTTTTGGTGGTTGGACATTGTGGGTTTAGCTTCTGTAGGCAAGTAGGACATCCTAAATCAAGCCACCCCCTTATTTAGTGATCTGATAAATACTTTACTTCAGGGCAGTGAATGCTTCCTGACTGGGAGAGCCGGACTCTCTCAGTCTGACTCCCTTCTCTGTGACCCTTCCCCCAACTACAGCTTTCTCTCTAGTAGCAGTTACAAACCTTGAAACCCTCTCTCCCTCAACTTATCCCTGCCATCATTAAATTCCCTTTATTACCTATACAAAACCTCTGGTGAATTATTGTATTCAATATTAAGGCAAAGGGTGAAGTGGGAAGAAAATTACTTTCCTTTTATTTCTTAAGGGAAACCTAGGCATCTCTCTTGGGCAGGAAGTACCCAGTCGAGACTTCCTACAGACATTCAGTTTCTCTGGCAGGGAAGAGCCTTTTGACTCCTCCTCCAGTGAATTTAGAAATTAACAAGAGAAAACCCTCCAGCCAGATCTAAACATTTCTGGCTGACCCAATTTCTCTTGTATCATAGAGAAAACCCTTTCCCTGACTGAAGGATTCAGCTATCTCTGGCCATCAGCGATTAGCCTGTTTGAGCAGCCCCTCCTATACTCCCATTCATTCCCTTACCTTCCTATATACTACCCATTCATCCCTTACACTCAGCCATCCCCTTCATTACTCACCTAACCCCTTTACTCCTCCCTATACCAAGATTTCCTATTCATCCCTTAACTCAGCCATCACCCTTTATCCCTGTTATTCCTCCCTTATTATAAACATTTTGCCTTACTTCTTATAACAAAACTTAAAATAGTGTCCTGCATACATTTTTTTTGAGAACTGGCTGATAAACATTTTTCAGCACACTCAGACTTTCTCTTTCCTGTCCTTTGCTCCTATGGACTTTTTTTCTGTCTGCATTTTCTGTTTGCTTATTTCAACAGTAAGGAGACCTTTTCAAATGTAAGGAGAAAATGGATGATAATCATCACAAATGACCCTTTTGAATTGAGAGCATCTTTATAATCTACTTTTTGAAGACATAAAGAAAATTTTTCTATTTTGGAAGTACTGAATCTCATAGACTGAGGTCTACCAGATACAATTTAATGTGATTACTTTATAATATGAGCTACTTTGCAAAGCACTCATATTATGCATTACAGAATGGAGAAACAAGCTGCCTGCATGAAAGACAGAGCCTTCAAAGTTTGTTTTTTTTCCCTCGGTAATATTCTTTTCTGTAGACCAGCTGGAGATACTGCCTTCTTCATGAAGTGGCACAAAAACAAAGTTTGAGATTGAGCAACATATAAATGGAAATGAAAACAACAACCTAGTAGAATCAAATGGTTCACTTTGTATCCTTTAGAAAATGAGATGAATTCTTCTTTATCACTCTTTACTTTTAACGAAAGAAAAATTCACATGGTATGAAGAGGAAAATCGGTTTGGTGAAAGGGAGAAATTTAAAAATTGAATAGAAATCAGAAAAAAAGGAAACATTTATTGATGTAGTATAACCAGTCTTCTGAACTTCCGCACCAGTGGCCCTCTTCACATTCACTGGCCAAACCTTCATTTCTACAATCTCCTTTAATTGGTGAATTTTTCCTGAACCTCCATTTGAGGAACTGCTCTAGTCACTGCAGATTAAACTTAAACTTAAGTGTGTCATTTTTTTTTTCAGAGAGCCAGCTGTTAAAATTTACTAGCACATCTCTTTACATCCATCTTGCTTATTCCAAACCTAGTTCAGTTTAAGATACCTTGGTCTTGTCCTGGAACTCATGCTCTTTAATTGAGTGTATTTCAGCAGTGGTTTCCCTATCCTTCCTTTTCAACTCCCTTTTTTTGTGTTGTCTTCTTTTAAAAATATTTTTCCAGATGATATGCAGATACAATTTTAATAATCATTTTCTGATATTTTGCAATCCATGTTCACTCCCTTCCTGCTCCCTCTCCACCCTTCCCTAAGTGGTAGGTAATATAATATAAGTTATACAGGTACTATCATGCAATTTCCACGTTTATCATGTTGTGAAAGGTGATGTTTATCACTTAATCTAGAAGAAATCAGTATTTACTAAATATTTCTTGAATTAACCCCACATACCTATCCAGATGTCCCCAAAAAGGGTCTTTGGGTCTTTCAAAAATTATGCTGGCTTACATGATAAAACCAGTGGAAATGTGCATCAGCCATGGGTGGGGGGACTGTGGGGGGTGAAGGGGAAAGGAGCATGAATCATGTAACCATGTTAAAAATGAATATTAATAAATGTTTAAATTTTAAAAAATTATGCTGGCTTTAGAAGATGTAAACTCTTTGAGCAGGGACCATTTCATTTTTGTCTTTGTATCTTCAGTACCTAAAATAGTGCCTAGTTCATAGAAGGCCCTGAATAGTTGTCTTTTGAAAGAACAAGTGAGCCATATTATCAGTAAGACTAGCTTCTAGAGCTGTTTTATCACATACCTTCTCTTACCCGGTGAGCCAGCAAACAATGTTGTAAAGCAGATGGAAAAAGTAAGGAGAGACATCCATGGTCAGGAAATAGTGCAGAGCTAAATGGTCCACACGAAATTAAGCCTGAAGCCTTAACCTCTTTAGTTGTATGCTATAACCAGTTAAGCTAACCATCTATAATGACAAGCTAACTAGAAATGATCAGAATGCCCAAGTTTCTGTTGTGGAGTTCTGCCAAAAGACACTTTTAGGATGTTTCAGAGAAGATGGAAAAGTCTTTGTCACCTTTGTCCATTTGTGTTGACCTGGAACCATAAATGCATGTAGGTAGCAGCATTAGGTTATGAGTACTCAGCAAGAAATTTAGAAAGGGAAAGCTGAAGAAAGAGTTACAAGACAGAATATGGGCAAGAACTGACCAGATTCCCAAGTCTGGTGGTTGTACAGTATTCTGTATTTGCAGAATCCATTTCCCCTTTCAATTTCTCCTCTCCCGTTGCATACACACAAAGACGTCCAGGATTTCAACTACATTATGGGGTTAAAAATGGATTTTTGTGAACTAGCCTATTCCTGTAATAAAACCTATCTGTAACTTTTACTAACTTTTATTAAGAAGAAAATGAACCTCAAGGAGTTCTTTCTCATCTAGTTAGAAGAGTTGCTCGCTCTATCTCACCACCACCTACATTTCTGTAAACTAATTTTCCAAAATCTCCTCTTGCTTGACAACCAGATTCATGCCATGGAGGTTGTCAAAGATGAATAACTTCTGTGGCTTATTATTCTCCCCCCCCCCCCCAAATTAGTAGGAACTTCTGAAGTTTGCCCCTGTTGAGGAGATTCAGTTCTTCTGGTTTTTAACAAACTAAGGTTTAATAGATTTAAAAACATAGAACATTTATTCAGGCTACAATGAATATTGAAGCAATAGAAAGCAACAACAGCTCATTTTCCCCAGGAGTATAATCTCATTACTTCTTCATAGTTTATTGTGTGTTTCAAACCTCTCTAGAGAAATAACATCATTGGAAGGATTAACTAAGTTCTCTCTGCAGTCAGAGAGGGATGAAAGGTGGGCTTGAACCTTCAATGAACGCAATATCTGCATCTCAGTACCTGACACACAGCCCACATGTGTCCTTTTCTTCCTCTACCACCTCCAGGAATTCTCCAACTAAGTAGTTAGATTGCCAAAATCCTTATTGAAATTCCTGCTGAATTCTCCTTGTGTATCATGTCTCATTAGCTTTTATTTGGGCAATTCTAAAATCTTTGTTGGGCAGAAAGGTGCCAAGGTGCCAAAGTGGATAGAGCATTGGGCATGGAATCAGGAAGACCTGAGTTCAAATTCATACTCAGACACTTAATGGCTGTGTGACCCCTGTAAAATAAGTTGGGGAAGGAAATGGCAAACTACTCTGGTATCTTTGCCAAGAAAATCCCAAATAGTGTTAATGAGTTGGATGTGACTGAAATAATGGAATAACAACAAAATCTCTTGTTTCAGCTCCTATTGACTTTCAGCAAAAGACTATGGGAATGTATGTGTCTGACTAGGATCAGAAAAATGGGACTTTAAAAATGATTTTGAATAATTTTCTTTCCACATAATATTTATTTATTTGTTTGTTTGTCCTAGTGACTAGTGGCATTCTGGCTTTATAAATAATAATCTCACAGTTCAGTTTTGTTGAATCTAATGAAAAGTTCTAGAGAAATGATTTGACCAAATGACTAAAATTTTCACTATGCCGATTTAGAGTTTAATCTCTTGGTCTTTCTAACATTCAAATTTAAGGTCAGTTTTTCTGAAGTCATAGTGGAAGAAAACGGAGGAATGTAGGGTCTCCTTTCAATAGTTTGTCAAAAGGCTATGAAATTATATAGGCAACTATTCCCCAACTGGATCCTCCTAAGTTCTCTCTTCTTCTTGTGAAGAACATTTTGCTTCTCTAAAGTTCAGCAGTCTTCTCTAAACAGGCAACTATAAACTCATCTTATGCCCATATATCATCACAGCCCATATGTCTCCTTTTCTTCCTCTGCCAACCGCAGGACCCTCCTTTTATTTCAGGAGCACACTTCTTTGTACCTTACTACTCTGACCAAGAAGTTCAAAACAACCCCTAATAACATCTTTTAAGTCTTAATAAAATGGCAGATATAATATACAAACATATGTATTTCTGGAAATAAAATAAGAAACTACTCAAAGGGAGAAAAAATACCATAAACAACATTTTGCCAACACTTTAAATGTATTTTATTCATGTTTGAACTTGCAGAAGTAAAATATTTCCATGCTACAAAGTTTTATTAAAAACAAGTCATTACAAATAAATAAATAAATAAATGAGAGTGTGGTATAATAAATAAAAGAGAAGCAACTGTTTTTCCATACACAAAAACACTGGACTTTCTTTTATAAACCAGAGGAGGCACATGCCACCATTGGATCTTCCTTTAGAATTTTCACCTAGTGTGAAAAGATCATAATGTCACATGCCCCATCTTTCAGTTGTTTTGCCCACATAATCTATTCAATTCATCTGGCTCTGAAGGAATAGCAAACATTTCCATCTGGATATTTACTTATCCTGGCAAAGAATATGCCCATTTTCTGCCTTGTGCCCACTTACACATTATAAACCCCAAAGGAACAAAGGAAAATATAAAAATGATTACAGTGATTTTATTCCCAGCATGAGGCTGTGAATACTGACTGGTATGAAACATCTAGTGCCAGAGAGTAGAAAGGTTCAGTGATTCCAGGTTATCGGACTCAGAAGTACATTCAGTAAAACCTCATTTCTCTAGCAATATGGAAATCTTAGCCTGGCAATTCAGATGCTAGGGAAGCAGTATTCCTTAATGCTGTTTCCACTGGGACTTTCCAGGTCATAGGGCTCAAGCTGATGATACTCAAATGTCACACGATTGACGTGTTTCCCACTGGAGACCATACGCACTACAGTGTTGTCACAGCCAATTGTCAGCTGGGCTGTTAGGGATGGAAAAAAGAAATCAAGTTTCATAGTAAGTTGGAATTTCATAGTAAGTAAGTCAAACCATTCTGTCAAACTGCTTACTCTGGAACTCAGGGGGAAAATGGCTTCCCAAATTCTCTAGTCATCTTGAAATGGATGCAGTTACTTTATAATATGTTCTTTTAGTTCTCTGTTGTTGTTTTTTTTTAACCTTTAACTTTCCATCTTAGAATCTATACTATGTATTTTTGGGTTCCAAGCAGAAGAGCAGTCAGGACTAGGGATTTGGAGTTAAATTACTTGCCCACTGTCACATAGCCAAGAAGTGTCTGAGGCCAAATTTGAACCCAGGACCTCCCAACTCCAGGCCTGGCTGTCTATCCACTGAGCCACCTAGCTGTCCTTCTATTTAGTTTGAACATAGAACATCTTCACATCAAGTTTCACCTTGCATCTAGGGAGCAGCAGTACCCCAACAAAGAGGAGAGAAAGGCAAACTTTCCTGTTCTAACCTTGCCTTCGTGGTTCCCACCAATTAGGCATAGACCTGCTCTCTACAGGTTAAATGAGCAAAAAAAACATGTGCTCTGTAGTAATGGCTCATAATTCTAAAGGATTTCAAAGTACTACCCTCATCCTAAACAGGAAAAAGACAGTATATGTGTTACTAGTCTCATTTTATAGACAGAGAAACTGAGGTTTAGAGGTTTAGCCTATATCCCCTCTTCAACAGGAAAGGAAAGAAATTCTAGGGTATACGATGTATGGCAGATAAGATATGGCACAGTGGATATGTCAGGAAGATTTGAGTTCCAAATCCAACCTCAGACACTTATACACAATGTAACTAACCCTGGGCAAATCTCTTAATCCCTGTCTCTGTCATTTTCCTTATCTGTAAAATGGAGATAATAATACCACCTGTCTCCCAGGATTGTTTGAAGATAATATTTATAAAATATACTATAAACTTCAAAGCACTCTATAAATGCTATTATTATAAGAAATAAAAAAAAGAATGAAATAAAATATAGAGATCAATTAATTTCAATGGGACAATATAATTATTTGCCAATTAGTCCTTCTACCTGGGCAACCTCTTATACCCCCTGGGGGGAGATATATGAATCCTAGATTGGAACCCGCTGGACTAGATTATCTCTGAAGCTCTAATATTCTGTGATATTAGAGTAACACATGGGTATGGTGGCTAAGTACAGAGTTCCCATAACTGGACATTTGGAAAAGAGGGCGAAGGAGACAGAGAATAATTTCTCTTTCGGTCTCTATAAAGGAGACTGAAATATTCCCAAAGGGGCTTCAGGTACCTTCTTGTTAATAGACAAGGCATGGTAGATCTTGGCACAAAATACCCCATTTTTCAACTTTTATCTTTATTAGCCATTTTTGTTCTCTTTGGATACCTTAAGTCTAAGAAGAGAAGCATCAATCATCTCTGTAGGGAGGAAAGCTCAGCTACAGACAAATTTCAGTTGAAAAGAATTGGCATTGTCCTCTGCAAAGTTCATCAAAATAAAGCCGTTTTCTTTTCTTACTCTCATCTAGGTATCCACCAAGATACAAATAACTTCTACTGGTAGGATATTTGGTTCAGAAAGGTCATTCTTTGCTTACATCAAAAAATTCAGCTATAGGATATTTTAATTTCCTGTTTCATGTACATTTCAGTGATTTCAAACTAGACTTATAACATGATCCACAGTCAAAGTCAAACTGAAGGAGGAAAGCCCTTCATAAGTTATTATCCATTTATTATTTTCCCCTTAGAAAAATATAAAGTGTGTCTGCATATGAAAATTTAAGTAGAAATGCAGACAATTATTCAATTAATCCAAACCCTAAAGATAGCCCTGAATTATCTAAATAGTTCAGATAAATGTTGTTTGTGGTCCTAAGTCTTTACTTAATACAACCTCATATCTTAACATGTATTTTCTTTTCATTAATAGTTAAAGACCTGACCTGCCATTCTATACCCTAAGCATGCTAAATATTGAGTACAGCACAGAGAAAAATCTTAGAGAACCTACAGCTTAAAAGATAGGAGGAGGGGGCAGCTGGGTAGCTCAGTGGAGTGAGAGCCAGGCCTAGAGACGGGAGGTCCTAGGTTCAAACCCGGCCTCAGCCACTTCCCAGCTGTGTGACCCTGGGCAGGTCACTTGACCCCCATTGCCCACCCTTACCAATCTTCCACCTATGAGACAATGCACCGAGGTACAAGGGTTTAAAAAAAAAAGATAGGAGGAATAAGTTAAACATGAATGTATAAAACAAATTTCCCTGTTCTTTGGCATGGGACTTTTGGGAAACAATTTTCTTACTTTATAATAATGGAATTTATGCCTTAAACCAAATTCTGGCTTAAAACACATATGTGTTAGCTAGTCTTTCTACATTTTTTTAGACAGGCCCATAAGAGAAGCTGAGTGACAGTTAGGGAGCTGTTCTGATTTGCAAGAAGCAGCTTTCTATTTCTAAGTACCTTAACTTCCTTGTGCATCCAGGCAACTCTCTAAGATTAAGTTATAGGACAGATGCCTTTTTGTGTTTGTGGAAGGAATCTCCAAATAGGGAACTCCTCACAATGATGAAATTATAAGTTCAAGATCTATCCCACTCCCCTTCTTTCCATAACCCCCAGAAGAAAAAAACAAATATACTATAGTTTCTACTTAGATGAGAATCTTCACAAGCCTCTCTTAATTCTGCTTTTGAATTTTTTTGTCATTAAGTCTTTAAGTCATCAAGTTATTAAGGCTTCAGGTAATGCTTGACAGGTCTTTCATCCTCAGCAAAATTTTGCTCCTTTTAAAGGGAAGCCTTTGTTTTCTTTTCCTCTCTAGTTTGACTTGGGAACCAGTTCCCCAAGGTGTTTCCCTGCAGAAGCCAATCATTTTCATTCTTAAATCACTCATTTCCACATCGGCTTCTGAGCCAAGGACCAGGTAGGTAGACAGTAAAGATGACTTCTTATAAAATATTCTTTTGATGAAGCAAGGAAGGACCATTGCTCCTCAAATGTATTCTCTCCTCATT
The DNA here is from genome assembly GCF_016433145.1 of Gracilinanus agilis. Lineage (NCBI taxonomy): Eukaryota > Metazoa > Chordata > Mammalia > Didelphimorphia > Didelphidae > Gracilinanus > Gracilinanus agilis. The sequence goes on along the minus strand of NC_058130.1, from coordinate 341,868,614 downwards.
GGCTAGAGCTTCAAAATTCACTATTAGAACTTTATTCCTTTAATTTAAGTCTTTTAGACCTGTTAAAATAAAAATACTTTAAGCCTTTTTTTGTCATCTCCACCTCAAGGTGAATGAACTTCAGAACTTTTTCTCTGAGTACATTTTGATAGGGGGGAAAAAGGAGAGCATAAGAATCCTGAGTCCTTTGGTGGGAAAACAGTAGACAAACTTTGCTCATGTTACAATTTTAGAATATATTCGTTTGCTCCTTTGCTTTTACCACACAAGCTTTCCATAAGGTATCAGAGGTGGGTGATAAGTGGGCTTTGTGCTTCTTCAATTCAGTTTTCAGGTTATAGTATGCAATGCTTCCAACATAGCCTTTATAGGTTTTAAAGCTGGAAAAAACTTTAGAAACCTTGTATTTCCACCCCCTCACTTTACAGATGAAAAGAAAGGAACCATTCTCCTTCCTAATCTCCAGAAACCAGTTGCACTTGCTGGAGGAATCTATTCAGTTTTAGAATTCAGCCCTTGAGCTAAGCTGTTTTGATTTGTGGGTGAGTGAAGGAAAACTCACTTAACGACATTTAGACAATCTTAAGACCATGCTTCAGTTTTCATCTCGTCATCCACCACCAAGAAACTAGAATTTATTTGGATATGCAGTCATCTATTCTAATCCATCCCTTTTCTTCCATTGCCCCATTTCTACCTTTATGTCAGGGGACCAGTAATCAAAGCAGCCCTTCCACTGTTATTGGAAAGGGTGTGACAATGGACTGGCCTTTGGTTTTGCTTATCATTCCTGTGACTTGCTACACCGAAACTACCTTCCCTGGCCACCATTCACCTATATGTTCTGTATTCCCTTTTTAGAATGTTAATTCCTTGAGGACAGGGATTGTTTTGAAGGACAGGGACCCCCAGTACCTAGGACAGTACTTGGCACATAGTAAGTGCTAAACACATCCTTTTTTCATTTATTTATTCAATGTCTTGCCCAAAGTCATACAGGTTTCAAGTTAAGAGCACTGGGAATTGAACTCAGGTCATACAATATGTATATACTGTGAAATGTGGGAAACTTTCCCTTCTTATCTTTCAAAGATGTTTTCATTTTTAAAACCATTTGAATAGATTCAACAACAATGAGAACATTAAACAAACATCTTACCAGGACCATGAAAAGGATAACATAGATCAGCAAAAGGCATCATCTTGGAAGGGTCCAATCCAGTTCCTCCTAGTAGCTCCACAAAATCTCCTATTCCCCCACAACCTACTGAAGGTTTCTATTATAAAATAAAGCAGCAGAAGGGGTTGCCTTTAATGAATGATGGAATCAAAGTGCTTAACCAATGAAAGATTGCATGGATTCACTCAATCATGGCCTTAGAAGCTTTTACAGCAACATCTAATTTTAAATGCAGCATCTGGCTCTCCGGAAATTAAAATTGATGTTGAAAAAGGAAAGTTTATCAGAATTACTTTCTAAATATGTTGAGTAATCATTTCTTTAAACTGTTTTTCACTCAAGGATCTGAACTATAGAGTATAAAACTGTAAAGAGCACAGGAGTTGTCTGAGAAATTGAATCATCAAATCCTTTGCACAGACATCCGGAATTTTTTAAAATTCCTTAACGGATATTGCCGGGTTACAAAATATATGTCTAGTATAATCAATGATTTCTTTTTCTTCATTCCTTCTAGTCTTCATTAAGGATCCCTTAATGAAGATCTATATGGCATACTTTCTATTATAGTAGATTTAATGATAATATCTTGGATTATTCATGAGATTATAAAGAGATAGACTAGGGATATGGTCTGGACCTGTGATTTCAGTGTTTTGGGGAACTCCCAGATGAGGAAAGCCCTGCTATGTTTGCAAGTCAACACTTTCTCTCAAATTTAGGGTCTTGGAGAATTGTCTAGAGGCCTGAGGTAAAATACTTACCGATGTTTACATGGCCAGGATATATCAGAAGCTATGTTTGAGCCAAGGTCTTCCTGGCCACAAGGCCAACTATTTATCCACTATACTATTCTGTCTCTCAGAGAAAGACTAGAACCCTAAAACTTATTGTCCATATAGTTGATTCCTGATTGAGTTTTAATGACTAAGGCTGCCCTGCTTCTATTTCACCAGACTAGTTAGAATAAGCTGTCCAGTTCAGTGCAGACACACAAATTCTCATATCCCCCAGTGGAGATTCCATGTAAAATACCATATCCTTTTCTATTCCATAATTCAGAAATTCTTAACTATTTTTCTGTTATAGACTATCAAAAATCTGACAAAATCACGTTTTTAAATGTATAAAATAAAACATGAGATTCTAGAGGAAAACTCATCAAAATCATGTAGTGACCTAAAATAAATTCAAAAGACTTTTCTTCCTTCTCTGTTTCTTATTTTTGATGGTGTTTTCTTTTCATGGGATTTGTTTGTCTCTCTGGATGGGCAGGTTGCTGGGTGTTTTTAACGCAAACAAATGCTTACATTTTATTAGCTGAGTGACATAGGGAACAGACCCATAGGAGAAAGGTCAGGAGAGAATTTGCCAAGGTCAAGTCTAGGGTTGATTTTAAGGGAGAAAAGGACCGTGGGGAAAGAAGCCAATAGATTTTAATAGCTTATTTGCATGGCTTCAGTATCACATCGCTGTGCTTTCCAATGTCAAAACAAGATTTTGTACTACACCAGCTGCATTCTTCTACAACACAATTTTACCATTCTGAGATATTCTCACATATAAAAAAAAATTCAGATAATCAGAGAAACACCTGGGCAGATGACTCATAGCATTGCCGTGATTCAGCTGGAGAAATTTTTCATAAAAGAGGCAAGCATGAGTGAGTTGGATGGTCCTCATACAGCCCAGCCTCACCCATTTGAAATAGTTCTACCACAGTGAAAATTACTCAGATAATCAGGACACCTGGGTAGGTGATTAAGCTTAAGATGAGGGGTGGTAGCAAGGTGTGGTTAAGAGAAGCAAGGATAAATGGATGTGATTTTAATAACAGTGTTGGAGAAAACACACAGACATGGGCATAAACACAATGATGAAATGTGCAAATGATACAGATATGCCCAGTCAGCCTACTGGCATTATTATAGATACGACCTTAAGAAATGATTTAGTAAGAAGTAAACAACTTACCTTTAACTGAAGGCCATTTAAGTGGCCCAATATGAGATCTGATATTTTTATAACCACTGGATAAATGATCGAGAAACTGCAGTTTCTGTGCTGATGAGGAATAACCATGGTAAATCTTCCATTGGGGGTCTGAGAGATGACATTGCAAGCTGTTTAGCAAAGGAAAGAGACAAAAACCCCCCAAAACTTATTAGTTATAAGCTGTATATGTTCCTTTATGAAAGAATCATAGGCCTGTTTTAGGTAGGAAGGCTCCACACAGTATCCTCATTCTATAAAAGTTCCTACTTATGGCCCTGTGGGTAGCTAGGGGATGCAGTGGATCAAGTCAAGAAGACTTATTTATTTCTGACTTCAAATCTGGCCTCAGACACTAGCCATGTGAGCTTTGACAAATCACTTGATTTCTATTTGCTTTAGCTTTCAAATAGGTAAAAATGAGCTGGAGAAGGAAATGGTAAACCACTCCAGTCTCTTTACTAAGAAAATCTCAAATAGGGTCATAAAGAGTTGGACATGACTGAACAACAACAACATCTGGGAACTGGATGTCACAAAAAAATCTGTAAGTATACTAGGAAAGCCCTTTGGTACTGAAAACCATCCCTCAAGAATGGAAATTGTCTTGTCCCCATTAGATTGGGAGCTTCATGAGGGAAGAGACTATCTTTTCCCTCTTTTTACATCCTCAGTGCTTAGTCAAATGCCTGGCATATAGTATGTGAAAAAACAGATATTTGTTGGTTGATTGATTAATAGATGAGGCATTTCCTTTTTTAAAAATGTATTCATTTTTAACATTCATTGAAAAATTTTGTGTTCCAAATTCTCTTTCTTCCTAGATGTGGGTATTTCCAACCCAAAGGCTTCCAAAGCACAGTTTTAATAGCTCAGTTTTATAAAAAAGGCAGAAATTATAAATTATGTAAATATTCTTATAAAAAATCTGCTATTAAACAAATAATTAGTTGCATAAATAACTTTAGGAGAGACATTATAGAATGGTGGATAGAAAGCAAGTCTTAAAGTCAAGAAGACATGGGTTCAAGTTTCACCTCTGAACCCTGCTGGTTACATGACCTGGGATAAGCCACTTGACCCTTCAATGCTCTATACCTCTCTGAAGCTATCAATTGCAAAGAAATTGGAGAACTCCACTAGTTGAGGGAGTTTCCCCAGTTTCTTATGCTGATAAATCACAGTTACCTATCTCCATGTAGAACTAATGCAGGCAGGCAGGGACATAAGAAGAAGATGATTTTGGGGATCTGGAGAATTTGGCCCCTTTGAGAATCTAATCATCTACACAATCTGTATACTCAAAACACCAGCCTTGTGGTGAACAAGAAGACAGGCTGAAGATCTGAATAGTAATAACAACAACAACAACAACAACAACAATAATAATAATAATAATAATAATAATTGATGTATATGAAGTACTTTGTATTTTTTTAAAAACCTTTACCTTACATCTTAGAATCAATACTAAATTGGTTCCAAGGCAGAAGAGCAGTAAGGGCTAGACAATGGGAGTTAAATGGCTTGCCCATGGTCACACAGCTAGGAAGAATCTGAGGTCATATTTGAACCCAGGACCACCTATCCCTAGGCCTGACTCTCTATGCACTGAGCTACCTAGTTCTCCCATAGAAGTACTTTGGATTTACAAAGTACTTGACATAAAGCTGCTTATTCAAAATCTTTAGACAAAAGGAAAAACATTCTCAAATTCTACAAAAGTATTTATATACTGCTCAGAAGTCACAGAGTGGGCTAAACATAGTTGGGAATCCTCCTACCTACAGACTTGTACAGTAAAATCTATCTTCCAGGAGAGAGTGGGACCAGAATAAGGTTTCCTCTTCTAGATGAGTACATCTGGAAAGAAACTTAGTGATCATCTAAGCCAAACCCTTTTTTTTTTCCTTTAAGGAAACTGAGGTCTATGGAGCTTAAGTAATCTGTCCAAAGACACACATCTGAAAAATGGCAAGTATTGGGACTAGCACTGATCACTTTTCCACTGCCTCTCTTAATTCATTTGAGTCTCATTTCTCTGGAATTTCTGAAACTTTTTTTTTAACCTCTCAGACTATATGCAAGCTTTGTTTAGCTTGCTAAGAAATCCAGAGACTCTTTAAGAATCACATTTTTGGGGGCAGCTGGGTAGCTCAGTGGAGTGAGAGTCAGGCCTAGAGACGGGAGGTCCTAGGTTCAAACCCAGCCTCAGCCACGTCCCAGCTGTGTGACCCTGGGCAAGTCACTTGACCCCCATTGCCCACCCTTACTAATCTTCCACCTATGAGACAATACACCAAAGTACAAGGGTTTAAAAAACAAAACAAACAAACAAAAAAAAGAATCACATTTTTGCCACTAAAAACCTCATCAAGTATTTCCTAATTGCATCGTTGTTTTTCTTAGAACTATACCTAACTTTCTGTATTTTTAGTCAAACTTTATTTTTGACATCATTCATTTTGTCAGTAATTACTGAAGCTTCCTGCTTCTACTTGTGTTAATTTTCTAGAAATTTTTCCTTTTCTTTTTAAATTTACAATTTTTAAACCATTAGTGATACTTTTAATTCAATATTTGCCTTTTTAAAAAGAAGCAAATAAGAAATCAATTACAAAACTAATGTGAAGTAGGTCCCTTTATTCCATGGAATTTATCCTTACCAGGGAAATATAATGGAATAATTAAACTGGCCTGCTGTTTGACTGATTTCAAGGTTCCTCACTTAATCATAATCTCCAGTTAAGGTAAATGTCCCAATTCCCCACCATTCTGGGTAGCAGAAACCTATAGGTTTTTACAAACTACAATAAGCAGTGCAATGGTTTACATTGCTAATATTAAGAAAACCACAAATGAACGAAATACTTTTATACAAGGTGTTGTCCTTCAGTTCTGAGAAAAAAAAACACACCCCAAACCTCTCAATGACTTACTGAGCAGGCAATATAGATCAAAATTATCCTAGACAAGTGGAATAATTTACGACTAACATTTTTGTCATTAGGCCTATTGTTTTAGTAAGAAAGATTTAAATTTAGAAATTTAACTCTAGCAAAAGAAATATGAAGTTATTTGTACTTTCTCTAGGTTAAGAACACAACTGACAAAGCTTGACCTCTTTTTCCTCATTATCAAAATAGAAGATCCTTCTAGTAAATTTCCAGATTTGTTCAAAAAAAGGATTTCTAAGAAAACACCAAATCATTTCTCACTTCAGATTTCCTGAGCATTCTCAGTCAGACAACTCTTTGAAGCATAGTTTTTCACCAAATGGCCTGATTATTCACTGAAAAAACATAGAAAGCACTTACGAAAGAGGTTAGGGTTTTTCTTAATGGTTATTGTAAATCCGTTGCCTGGTTCATGAATCCGGAAGAAGATCATAGCCACATTCTGTGATGAGCTAAAAGTTCTGATATTTCCACTTTCACAAAAATCTATGTACCGGTCAGACATAGGAAGAGGATGATCCTGGGAACTGGGAAATTTCTCCCCTTTAAGAATCCAACCATCAAACACCTTTAGTAATATAAAAATGGAAAGTTTATTAGTTGGTTGATTCTACACCATCCATCAGTATCCCTAAACATAAAAGCCAGAAAGGAAGGTAGAAAGGAATGGAGGAAGGAAGGAGAGAAGGAAGGAAGGAAGAAAGGAAGGAAGGAAGGAAGGAAGAAAGGAAGGAAGGGAGGAAGGGAGCAAGGAAGGAAGAAGTTGTTCATTTTCAGAAAAGATTTTCAATCTTAAATGTAAACCTTTAGATAGTTGTTAATTTTGTATTCTCCTCCTCCTTCCCCCCCACCATCCAGCTTGCTTGCAATTTATTCTAAAGATACTTTGGTTCTGCTTTCCTTCTTTATAATCAATTCCCTTAATCTGCACACACACACACACACACACACACACACACACACACACACACACACACACACACACTTATTTCATAATCATGACCAAAGATAATTGAAACTACAGATAATACTTTACTTTTGCTACTGAAATTCATATTTAAATGTTTATGCTTATTCCTTTTCATAAGTTACCCTCTGGTGAAATTTGAATACTTACTAGAAAATTGTGAACTTTGGTAGGTTGTAACTTTGCTCCTAAATTGTTATATATTGGGTTTCCCCATACATTTTATTTACTTCCAAGATCTAAGATTTAAATGCAGAGATAAATGCTAACTTCCCCACTTTGCCAATGCCTTAGCAGATATAAGTTGCTAAAGCCTTTAAAACACACACACACACACACACACACACACACACACACACACACACACACACTGTATTTAGCTAGGCTGGCAGCTGCACATTTCTAGGTCTATACTAGAAACCTTCCCATTGGGTTGGAGCCTTTCAGAAATGGTACCCAAAGGGCACAAAATTTTTGAGAGCCCAAGTTCACTACCAGGCCATGAGGAGGCACTAGAGGCAAACATCCCTGGAGGATGGGGATAGGAAACATCAATAGGAAATAAAATTTTTACCATCTGCAATAATCCTTTAATATTTTAGAAGCATTTCTTTTTCCCTTATTAATTTTCTTAGTAGTAGGTAGGGAAGAGGTCCAACTCAACTCTAGTCAAATAGTCTCAACTGAATGTTATAGCACCAAAGTAGGCAATTCTATTGTTTTTGACAGATGCCAGAACATTTCCACTTTCAATGTTTTAATCATAATTTTTTTAATTGGACAGAAGGCATACACTTTCAGCTAGCTTGTAGGAATATTTCCCCCAATATTTGAGGGACCCAAGGGGGATTCTTTCTTGCCAAGTCCATTCCTTTCCCTGGATTCCTGCCAAGGTGCTATATACTAATCTTCTGACCCTCCCTTAGACTAATTTCAAGGAAAAAAAACCCAAACAAACTTTGTCCCACTTCTGCCAGACCAAAGGAAATAATTGTACAGATGTTGGATTTGGAGTTGGGGATCTGGATTCAAATTCTGATTCTTACTCCCTTGCCATGCCACCTTATTCAAGTCACAAATTCCCTGGACTTCAGTTGTCTAGCTTATAAAAGGAGGGTGTTGGACTAGATCCCTTGCAGCTTTAAATCTGTAATGCTATGATCCCTGTCAGCTCGATTCTTCCCTGGGAGGGCTCCTGGATCTTTCTGAATGCTCTCTATCATGCAATCTTCATTTGACTTACAGGCAGTGGGCTGTTATTCCGGGGTACTCTTCCATCGCTGTCCCACCCGGAAAACACTCGCAGCCCTTGACTAGTGGGAAATTCCAGGCTATGTTGCCCTGCCCCTGCCCTGGGACTGTGCTCACACAGCTTACTGGGACAGACAGTCCCGAAGGTTGAAATATTCGGCACTGGTATTGCAGGAAAGGACACGAGAGAAGGACGGAAAGCTCTCTGGAGGTGGGTAGTGTTGGTTGGGAAGACTAGGGAACTAGGACAGGAGGTGCAGAGTCCCTGCCTACTCCCAGACACCTTGATCTGTTCCCCACCATCACCCCAACTCCATTCTCCATAATGATGATTTCCCCTCCCCTTCCCCACTCTCTCTCATCGGTAATAGCCCTTGGGTGAGGAAGGAAGGCTCTGGGTTTAGGGCTCCTCACCTTCAGAAAGTCTCCACCTTGGCAATCAACGCTGACCAGGTCATATTGGATGGAGATGATCTCCTCTGGTTCCCCGATGAAGAAGGCGGCGCATTGCAACTGGGGCTGCTCAGCCGTGAAGGTGAATTGGCCCTCAATGCTCAGCATGTCTATGCATCCTGGAAGGAGCCGAAGGGTGAAGGGTGTCGGGAGGTAGCAGTAGTTAAGATCTGGGCTGGAGACTCTTTTCTCCGGCCCCCAATCGCAGCCAGCCCTCTTCCCCAAGACCTCTCCCGAGTTTCTACTCTCCTTCCAGCACACAGCTCCGAGCTCCAAGCAAGGGCGCATTCCTGCTTTCCCTCATTCCCAACCCACTGGTTCTGCTCCTCCTCTCTGACCCACGCTCCAAAGAGCATCCCAGGCTAGGCCGGTTCAAAAAACAAGGAGAACCACTCATTTCCTAGCTCTATCCTTTCCATCATTTTTGAGACTCCCCGAAATCTTTCCGCCTGCCCTCAGCACAGATACAGCTTGAACTTTCCATCTGCCGGGACAGTTTCCGTCCGGGCTATGAAACGAGATACTCACTCAGCGAGCGATGATAGAGCTGTTCCTCAGACAGCTCCCGCTTCAGGTCGGTGTTGAAGAGAAAGAAAGGGTCGGCTTCGGCAACCTCCCGCAGCTGGAAAAGAACAGAGGGATCTGGAGACAAGACTACGGGGCCACGGGGGAAAAGTTAGCAGGGTGAGAATAGAGTAACAAGCAGCTGGAAGGTCCTCTTCTCAGGGTGGCAGAGACAGAAGGGGAGGGAGAGAGGGAAGCCAGGGAGAACTGCAGTTGACATCTTCTGATGTCCTATAACCAGCCTCCAGTGCCTCGCAACCCTTCAAGACCCAGTCAGAATGCCCCGAGACACCTAAGAAAAGAACATTCTCATGGGGCCAGAGGGGAAGAAATCAATCTAGGAGAATCCAATTGACAGGAACAGCCATTGGGGGTTCTCCCGTGTAGTGTCTGCAGTCTCAGAGAAGAGAAAAAGCAAACTGACCTTTAAAGAGAAGAAAAAGAAAATGCAACAGAGAGGCAAGTTACTTGAGGCTGCAAGTTGGAGGAAAGCTGTGAAGATTTGGTTGTAATATTCACTCACCTCCAGGTATCTGGTCTCTCCCCGAAGAGCTCCCAGAAAGATCAGGATGAAGTGACACTGAAGTTTGAAGGCAGGAGACATTGTGGACCTTGTAGGCTGCCACCCTTCTCACAAGGTTGGGGCTCAGTTTCTCCTTCGCTTCCCTCTGAGCTGGTTTCTTGGACTGGTAGGGTTTCTTTGACAGGTCTCTTTTATAGAGGAATGAGGAGGGGAGGCACTCTGTCCCTTAACTGAGCTGAGCTCAGTAACCATGGGTTACCCTATCTCAGTGACAAAGTGCGTGGGTATGACGAGGGTCCAGCTCTCTGCCACAAATTTTCAACCCAGCCCAGCTTTGTTTATCAGAAGTCCTTTTCTATTTATCAGAAGTTTTTCTGATATCTGACATCCAAGGATGTCAAGGAATGAAGGGGAAGTCTACTTCTCTAATTTGTTTTACTCTTTTTCTACAATCTTTTTCTACAATTTTTTCTCTATCTTTTTTGCAAGATACAAAAGTGCACACACACCGGCTTTAAGAGGAATCCTAGAAACAGAGAATAAAAGCATTTTTTCAGTCATTCATTCTTCCCCTGAAGGAAAATTTTAAGACCCAAAGTCAAATGATCTAGAAGGCAAAGTATAATTGCCCAGGCTTTTGCAGTAATATGTCATCCCTAGTATATTTCTATTCATTAATCTTCCTTTTATCCTGGCCTACCTTCCTTATAAAAACTCTTAAACTAGCAAGCTATCTCTAGAGTGTTTGAACTGCTGAATAATTTTAATTATGTGGTGTGAGCTACATGAACTCTGCCTGGAATTGTTGGATGTCATAAAATTAACATTACTCCAATTCACTTAGAAGGCAAATCCATCTCAGCTCCAACATTCTAGATTGGCTTAACTCAGTGAAACACTTTTCTATTAATGCTATCAAGTTAATTCTATAGGACAAAGACTTGAATGCCTCAGACCTAGAGTATTAGCTAAATTTGTTGTCCCGTTCTATGATATTCTTTAAAATATTCCTGAATTCTTTTCTATTTCAGAGAACATTATTTCCACTACTTGTTCCCTTCCCCCACCTCCATGTAATAATAATGGACATTTATGTAGTGTTTTAAGCTTTTAGAAGTTTTTTACATATTTTTTCATTTGAGCCTCAAAACAACTTTCTGAGGTAAACATTATAGATATGCCATCCCCATTTTATAAATGAGGAAATCATAGCTCAGAGAGGTTAGGTAGTTTGCCTCTCCACACCCCTCTCCCCAAGGTCCCAAGCTAGTGTCAGAAGTAAGATTTGAACTTAGGTTTATCTTATTCCAAGTCTACCTATACTAACCATGAATAGCTTTATTTCTAGATTATTTTTAAGAAATAAAATGATCAATATTTAATCTTGGGGAAAGGACACAGAACTAGCTATCTTCATTCTCAAGATAATTTCCATTCCATAATAAGCCTATAATCTTGCGTCTCTAGCCGTGGTGCTTACCCGATCAACCTTCCAGTTAGTTCTTCCCTTCCCTCTTCCCCTGACTGCCAGGAAATGGAGAACTGGGCAGTGAGAGTTGGGAAGGAGAAGTTAGAGAAGGGTAATTGAGGATAGTGAAGAAACTAGAAGTTTGTTTCAACTCAACTTTATAGTAATTCATAATCAAAACACCACTCAGCAGCTATGAAGGCCATGCATTTTCCTCCAGGCTCATCCTCATCACAGACAGTGTAACCCAGAGGAAAATAGTACTCACTGTGACCTCTTTCTGGGTGACAGTATGGAGAAGGACCATCTAACTCTCTATGACAGTGTGTTTTCCCCCTCTTTTGTCATTTCCTGCCTATCACAGAGCAGAGGTAAGGAGCTTGGAAAACCACACCAGAGGCCTATTTTCTCCCTGTCTTTATTGGATACCCTGAGCCTTCCCCATTTTGGAGATTTGTATCTGGCATATGTACTATTGCTTAAAGTTGTCACCATGAGGCTTCTTACTTGATATATCACTCTCCAAACCCTATTTCATCCCTCATCAAGCAACATTCATAGTACAGTGGTTGTTAGCATTAACCAGACTTGGAGAATCTGGGTTCAAATCCCACTTCTGATGGCTCTATTTGCTCAAGCTTGGGCAAACATTTTATGTCCCTTGGTCTCTTCAATTTCTTCAACTAAAAAAAAAGCAGTTTGATGGCTCTATGTTCCCTTCCAGGTCTGAATCTATTAACAGGGATGTCCTTTTGTACATTTATAATGTCCCATACTTAGGAACATGCCACAATGAATGAGAATATACAATACTAATATGGCACTGGTTTTGTGTGTGTCAGGGGTGTGGGTGGGGTGGGATTTGAGATAGGATCCATGATTTCATCTGTATGGGGGGTTTAGAGGAATTTCCTCTAACAACACAAGCTAACACCTTCTTTGGAATTTGTGCTCTTACAGAGTTGTTTGGGGGTATTGGGAAATTAAATGGCTTGCTCAGGATCACACAGCCAGTACATGTCAGGGGAATTAAACCCAAATCAAGTCAACTAGCATTTTTTAAAGTCTTCCTGACTTGGAGTCTATCATCTACTATATTATGTTTTATGTCTGTAATAATATCCTTTTTATATAAAACAGACCATTAAAAAAACCTTTTACTTGATCTTTCCACCTGTACTAACTATAGTTCTATCCCTTGGCCCTTTGGGTCCAAACTCTTTGAAAAAGCTATCCATCATAGGTGCTTCCACTTCTGCTTCTTTCATTCTCTTCTTAACCACTTACTATCTGATTTCTGATCTCATTATTTCACTAACATTGCTCTCTTGAGTTACCAACAATCTTTTTCCCCCCTAAAACCCTCATCTTCCATCTTGGAATTAATACTGTGTGTTGGTGCCAAGGCAGAAGAGCGGTAAAGGCTAGGCAATTGGGGTTAAGTGACTTACCCAGGGTTACATAGCTAGGAAGTGTCTGAGGTCAAATTTGAATCCAGGACCTTCCATCTCTGGACCTGATTCTTAATCCACTGAACCACCTCGCTGCCCCTCAATTATCTCTTAATTGCCAAATCCAATGACTTTTTCTCAGTCCTCGTTCTCCTGTACCTCTCTGCAACCTTTGAATTGTTGATAACTCTCTCCTCCTTACTCTCTTCTCTCTAGGTTTCAGGACACCACTCTCTCTGACTTATTTGACCACTTCTCAGAGTCACCTTTGCTGGATCTTCATTCAGATCAGGCCCTCTACCTTTGTGTCCCACAAAATTCTTTCCTAGGCCCTCTCCTCTTCTCCTTATATTACTTCTTCACTTAGTAATCTCATTAGTTCTCATGGATGTCATCTCAATGTAGATGATTCTCAAATCTACCTGTCCTGCCCTCTCTGTTAAGCTCCAATCTTGCATCTCCAACTGTCTTACAGACATCTTGAACTAAATGTCCAGAAGGCATCTTAAACTAAATGTGTCTAAAACCAAATTCATTATCTTTTCCCCTAAACCCTCCCCACTTTTCCCTATTACTCTTAAGGGCAACACCACCCTTCCATACCCTTAGGCTCCCAACTTAAGTTTCATTCTTATGTCATTTTTGCAATATTTCTGTTAACACCTGTCATGTTTGCAATATTTCTAGTATAGGTTCCCTTCTCTCCCCTGGACCCTAGCACTATTCTACTGCAGACCTTCATCATCTCATGCCTGGACTATTGCAATAGCCTGCTGCTGGGTCCACCTGTCTCAAGTCTTTTTAACTCTAATCCATATTCCAATCAACCACCAAACAGAGAGTAATCATCCTTAAGTGCAGGTTTTCATGTAACCCTTTCTACTCAATAAACCCCAATGGCTCCCTCTTACCTCCAGGATCAAATACAAAATCTTCTTCTTGAAGTGCAAAGTCCTTCATAACCTAACCTCACCCCACATTTCCAGTCTTCCTATACCTTACTCCCCCCGCCCAGCATGTACTCTGATTCAACGACATTGTGCTCCTTCTTATCTCAAGAACAAGACACTCCCTCCATCTCTTACCTCTGAGCATTTTCTCTGACCCTCCCCCATGCCTGGATTGCTCTTCTTCTTCATGTCTCCTGATTAGCTTCTCTGAATTCCTTTAAGTCCCAAATAAAAGCTCGTTTTTCTATAGGAGGCCTTTCCCAATCTCTCTGAATTCTAATGCTTTTCCTCCTATTTATTCTGCATATTCTTTGTACATATTTGTTTGCTTGTTTCTCCCATTAGATTATGAACTCCTTCAGGATATGGCCCACCTTTTGCCTTTTTTGATGCTTAGCACAGTGACTGGCACATAGAAGGCCCTTAATAAATGTTTATTGAGGGGGCAGCTGGGTGGCTCAGTGGATTGAGAGCCAGGCCTAGAGATGGGAGGCCCTAGGTTCAACTCAGATACTTCCTAGCTGTGTGACCTTGGGCAAGTCATTTAACGCCCCCCTTTGCCTAGCCCTTACCACTCTTCTGCCTTGGAGCCAATACACAGTATTGATTCTAAGATGGAAGGTAAGAGTTTTAAAAAAAATGTTTATTGACTGATTAACATCATGTTGCAGGAAAAATACTAACCCTACAGAATCCTATTCAAGGAAATCTGCATTGTTCTGGCCTAAGCCAACAAATCTATCAGGAGCTTGGTGATCTACTATTTGTGTATAAGATTAAAGGGATGGAAAGAAGTACCCATATGGTGCCATGAAGATAAGAGGAAGTAGAGCTGACAGCGATCATATTCAAGTTTGAAAAATGCTTCTCTTCTATACCATTGTGGTCTTACATTGAGGAAAGAAGAGTAAGATTAATTTAGGCTGAACTTCTAAAAAGTATGACTTGTTGAAGGACTAGAGACTGACCATTTTGAAGGTAAATTGGCCATTCAATTTCATTTTTTCCCCATTGGAGTGACTTTTGGTTTGATTGTACTGATTAGTGGATTGGGATTAGTAAAGACTTGACCTGGGAGGCTGGCAGAGAAACACACACACAAAACAGTCATAAGATGGTTAAATCAGAAAGCTTTCCTTCTGGAATGGATCATGTGTGGTTCAGCCAAGAGACAAGGGATAAAACTAGACTAGAATCAGAGAATGGAAGGTTATTTTTAGGAGTAGTCCCACTCAAACTTAAAGATAGATCTTTAGCTCACATTAACCCCAAGTTGGTGATCCAACCTTTTCCTGAAGACCTCCAACAGTCATGTACTCTCAACCATTTTCTCATTCTTAGATTGCATTAAATATTTATCTTTTGGAGAGAGAAAAAAGTTCCTCATGTCCAAAGCCCCCAAATACTTATTGTACCTTAAAGGAACTTGATAAATGTTTGTTGAATTCATTAAATCGACCAGGCCTTTTTATTTTTAGGTTTAGTAGTTTCCTTAAGAATATCAAATTTAATATATGATCAATTCTAAACCATAAATAATGAACAGTTTTGAATACGAGATTAGAATTCTAGAATTGGAACCATTTCAGAAATGGAGGCCAAAAGTTGTAGTGGATATCAGGGGCAGGTTTGAATACAGACTCTTTTCCTTCACTAACACTCTTTCTGCAGTATCACATTGTCATGGAATATAGCTGTTTACAACAGGAACAATGCTAAATATGGAGTCAGAGGATCTGGATTCAAATTCCATGTAATTATTTATGTGACTTCAGCAAGACTATTTAATCTCCTGGGTTTTCTCAGATGTAAAATGGGGGTTTGAAGGGGGCAGCTGGGTAGCTCAGTGGAGTGAGAGTCAGGCCTAGAGACGGGAGGTCCTAGGTTCAAACCTGGCCTCAGCCACTTCCCAGCTGTGTGACCCTGGGCAAGTCACTTGACCCTCATTGCCCACCCTTACCAATCTTCCACCTATGAGACAATACATCGAAGTACAAGGGTTTAAAAAAAATGAGGGGTTTGAAACTGAATGATTTCTAAATTGTAAACTTGGGATCATGCTAGTCAAACAATCAGTTCTTAGCCATTTTCCTTCAAAGTGATTTGTTCGACTGAGGTTAACTTTTTTCTTAATCTTAAAATCAGTTGATGAGATGGTTCATAGGTGATTTATTTACAAAAGGATAGAAGAAGGGAGAGAACAAAATAGAAATTCCCTTGTGGACTAGTCTAAGTCAAATGGGAACAGCATGAGCTCATTTAGATGAATTTTTGACCTTTTTTTGTATTGACCTAATTTTTAGCTTTGTAATCATGTTCACTAAAATATTTGTTGTCTATTCCAATCATTGAAGCTTTATTCTTAATGGTTTATGAAAGTAACTAGAGATATAGCAAGCTTTTCTGTATTATTATCTGGTTGGACTTAAAGAGCAAGGTCAAAGTTGGAACATAAATTGCCTCCTTCAAATTGCAGGTAGGAAAATGTAAAAATTAGGTAAGATATAATTATAGTACTATATGTCTAAAATATAGACATTATGGGTCACATTCAAAGTCATCAGACACTATACTGAGTAATGGCCTAGCTGAAATGAGGGAGGGAAAGCACCCTGAAATTGTGAAAAGCAGAGAAACTAAATATAGAAAATGAAAAGAACAAGGAAAGGGGAAATTGAAGTCATAAAGCAGAAACATCAGAAAGGGGACAAAATAATTTGATAAATATCTGAGGAGAAGATAATGAAGGCACAAAAAAATGGGCCCTAAAAGATAAGAGGCTATAGTGAGAATTATTCTGATGGAAGATGGAGATTTCGTGGATGAGCAAGCTATGATTTGGCAAAGAGGATTCCCAAAGGGTTATGATGAAAGAAAAATAATGAAAGGTTAAATGACTTGCTTGGATTAACATCGTGAGTCAGTAGCAAAGTCAGGACAAAAAAGATCTCCTAACTCATGGTCAGACAATCAATCTATTTTATCCTTTTCAAAGACAACTTCTCTAAAAAATTAATGGAGAAAATTATGTACTATGTAAAAGATTATGAAACAAGAAGGAAGGAAGGAAGGGAAGGAGGGAGGGAAGGAAGGAAGGAAGGAAGGAAGGAAGGAAGGAAGGAAGGAAGGAAGGAAGGAA